>NC_092212.1:55238502-55359714 GCF_043381705.1 Parasteatoda tepidariorum
TATTACAGAAATAAATTTAAAAATACTGAAAAAAAAAGATATTTTTGATTTTATTTTTCTCACAAGTTGCATAATTTTTCTATCTGAATTTTTATTTGTATATAATTAACTTTTCTTGACTTTTTTCCCCTTTATATTTCAATATTATCTTTTAAAAGAAAAGTCAGTTTTAAGTGAAATTGTGATTTTTAAAAATTAATATTTTAATGTAACAAATGTTCTAGTATGTTTTAAGAGTAAATATTATTTGAGGATACTGATACATATCTCGCAGATTTGATTAACCCTTTATATCCTTACGACACTCATACATTTTGTTCCACTTAACATTAAATAAAATAATGTTTCCATAATTCAACAGATTTTCTTGATCTTTTTATTTAAATAGTTTTCGTATCTAACTACAAAAACACACTAAAAGTTTAATCTAATCATGATAATTAAAAATATGTTTCACAAGTTTTCTGAAAATATAATTTGGGATATAAAGTGCTGTTACGCATTTCTACTTTAATATATAAGTGTTTATCCTATTCAATCTATGATACTTATGACTAAGTAGCATATTATTACTAATTGAAACTGCAATGTTAAAAGTTTTATTGGAGTGGGAAACGGCAGGTCAGGAATTTTATTGTAAAAGGTCAGGAAAAACCTGCGAAAGTCAGGATATTGTTTTCTCGTAATAGTGTAGGAACCCTGTCAAAACATTCTGTGCGAAGAAGAAAAAATAGGATTTGTCACAAGATGGTTGAAGATGGGCTAACAACTAAATTAATCACCAATCTGTTGGTGATATATAATATCTAAATATAGCAAACAGAAAAGATGGAGCAGACAAAAGCAATCACTTAAAAAGGGATTTAATTAAATTTTTTTTTTTGGAAAACGAGTTGATTAACTCATCATCAAAATTTTATTTATAATTGCTGTTATTTATGCAATAAAAGGCAAAATTCTTATCAAATAAAAAACAATTATCTAAACAGTTGCTGGTTGTCATGTAATTTTTCAAACTAAAATAGCAATTTTTGTATGTTAAGGAGTTACTATATATTTCTACTTCACTGTTATTGACATGTTTCAAAGAGCTCTAGTTAGATTAGACTATAATATGAACATAATGATTTGGTCCATTGTTAAAGTTTTTTTTCTCAATATAATTAAAAAAATAATATTGCTGATATATTTGCTATAAATCACATAACAGTATTTATTAAAAGAAATGAAATATTAATGTATATTCTCAGTAGTTTGAATTTGCTAAACCAGGTAGTTTTTCAAGTAATAATTGTCTCTTATGTGAACTGAGGAAAAATATAATTTCCAGCTTTATTTTTTCAATTGGTAATTTTTATTTTCACTAATTGTTAAGTATCAATGTAATTATTTATATAATAATAAATTAGTACACATTTGTATGTCAACACATTATTTATTACCTTAAACTGTCTGGAATTTATTATTAAAGGGTTGCACTTGCGTAAAATTTACTAACTTGGAAATTCAGCTTTTTTGCCTTTTGGCTAATCTCATCCCTGATAAATGAGTTGAGAAAGTCTTGGTCAAGATTGAAAGGGATTTATTGTAATGTTTATGTAGTCTTACAGTTTTTTCTTTATATTTTTGGTTGCTAAGTCTACTAATTACACTTTTACTGGACACTTTTTATTTTGAGATTTGTAATTGTATTGATGTTTATTTTAGGTTACAAAAGTTGCCCAGAAACAGAAAGCTGCCAAGCCTATTCAGACTAAAGCACCGCGTGTTGGTGGTAAAAGATAATTGTCTGTAATTAAATAAATAAAATGTATAATAGACCAAAATGAATTTGTTTTTATTCTTTGCTTTATTTACATTTTGTATTGTTCAATTCTACAGGAACTAATATACACAATAAAAATAATTAAATGCATGAAACGTTGTCATAGTTGCCAGTGTCTTGCAGTTAAGGAAGACTGCATAATCTGCTCATATCCAGAAGTTAATTGATATTTTTAATAAGAATTTTTTTCTTCAAAAGACTATACTTGATGCAAGAGTGATTTACTAAACATAATTTAATCATTCATGTTAGTCAAATAATTTTAAAGAAGTTCAGTTAAAATCCTTATTTAGGGACAGTTCTCATTGGATCTGACTGCAATTAGCATTGTATGAATCTATTCAAGCCAAATTTGAACACGATAATAAAACTTTTTATGGTTGGACACTACGAAGAAAGAAATTTTTTTTTTCACAGGTCCAAAGATACAGTAAAATATGTAAAAGTTAGTATTAAGGGGCTGTAAATTTTCAACTGTTCTCTCGATTAAACTATTGGGACCTAATTTTCTAAATTGTGGTACTTCCAAGGTAAAAAATGGTTTGTCTTTCCAGAGAAAGTTTTAAAATAATAATTTAAATACAGTACACTCTCGATTATCCGTGCTCATTCCGGAGTCACACAAAAAATATAAAGAGAAACATTTTCAGGATTAAAAAATTTTGATTCATGAAGTTATAACACTACCAAATTTTTGGAAGCAATATTCGTTATTGGATTGAAGTATATGNATCAATATCGCGATTTTTGCTTAAGCCGTTTTTAAACCCCAATGTCGTGATTAGTTTTTCTGCAATTTTAAAATCTAATGTCACTATTCGTATTCACGCATTTTGCAATATGAAACATCGATTTTCGTATTTATACGCGATTTGAAAACTACTCGTTGCGATTTGTATTCATGTGACCATGTCGAGTGCGTATGATCGATGCTACTGAAAAAAAATTTATTCAAGTGTGAGTGGTTAATTAAAACAGTTAAAGTGACCAAAATTGTTAGTAAGAATCTATCAGAAGATATTGAGGTGAAAGTTGGCAACTGTTTCATTTTAAAATGGTTGACCGGTAATAAATTAAAATGATAATTGCGCTGCAACATCCAATAATTGATTAATTTTCTTTAATAGAAAAGTGGTCAAAATTATGTTTAAGAGCAAGTTAAATTTCACTGTCTAAATACTTCAGACACTTTAAATATTAAATAAAAAATTTCCCGGCAGAGATGTTTTTGAATATCTAATTGATATCACAGTATTATATAGAACATCCCCCTCACCCGTCCTCTGCCCAAATCTTTGTTTATTCAGAGGTTGTATACCTAGTTTAAAATAGGCCTTATGCAAAATTCAAATCCAATGTTTTTATGCATCATGAATTTTATTCTTGACTTGATGCCAATCACCCTTGCTTTCTTTATACTTAGATTACTTTCCGAAATCAAGAGAGAGAGCAATGTAAGTCTTATTTTTCAGTACTACTATTATCGTCGGACATCTATCGTCAACTAACTATTATCGTCAAAACATTTTAGTTTAAAATGTTAAATTTTAGTCTATCTTTTACTGAAATTTTAAGTCCTTGAGAATTTTATAATATGTCTTAAAAAATCCTTGAAAAGTACTTGAATTTTATTTTTAAAGTAGAGCATGAACCCTGTCTTAGTAAAATCAGCATGTGTAGCTATGAATCTGAAAAATGTGTTAATTTCTTTCTCAATCTAGAGAACATGGTCTCAATAGTTAAGTCAGGAGAGCTGTCCCTTCAATTTCATTAATTTTCCGAATTTTGACCTTACAGCAAGAACTTCAAGGGATAATAGTAAAAAATGTAAAACTTGTTTACACAGCGATAATATTAAAAAAATAATTTATTACTTAAATAAATAATGATCGAAAACTTTTTGAGTACACAAATTTATTCACTGTACATTTCATTTTAAAAAACAAAATATTAAGAGAATTTAAAAAAAAAAAATATATGCTACCACATCCGTTTACATTTTAGATAAAATGTAATTTATGATGTAAACATTTGTATATTAACTCAAAACATTATTAAAAAAATAATTTACAAGTAATTAAAAAACATTTAAATTTTTTTTTACATTAATTTAAAAAAAATGGATATTCTGAGTTATTAAAAATTGAAAAAGTATATTTAAAAATTTAAAGCAATATTCGAAACATTTATCAAATTTTGCCATTTAAAATTACATTATTTAAATTGATGCATAAAGTTGCACACCTTTCAGCTAATAATTTTTTCCGACTGTTGTTAAATAAAAAATTTTTTTTGCACAGAATAATTATTTTGATTCTCGAATTCTGCTTCTTCCTCGGTTTAGCGTCCTCTTGGATAAAAAATTATTCAGGCTGTTGACGTTTTTTATTTCGCTCACTGAACAAAGATGAACACGAAGAACTTTAAATATGCATAAATATACAAAACTTAAAAATTTTTTTTATAGAAAAAATGAGCCTTGGCTCCTGAAATATTCTTTTTCCTAGGGGAAAAAATGCGTTACAGCATTTGTATGCAATGCAATCTCCCAAACCATGCACATGAAAAAGTAATAAAAGGGAGAATCTTTAAAACGTGTGCACTTACTGTGTTGTTGTTTCTTAAGTCACTTGCTAATATCAGCAAGCCTGCTGGGCGAAATCAAGCTAATTAAGTAATCAGATAGTGTGTTCCTTGTTTTTCAGTGGTGCCACACACGTCACAGCCTGTTTATAGGGCGGACCTATTCATACATCCAAGGATCGTAATTTTGACCTGAACTAGATCTCCAATTTAGTACCCGCAAAGGTATTGATTTGTTATGAAAACATGGAGGACTTTGTGACCTGACAGACTAAACATGCACCATTCACTACACAGGGAGTCTTGAGCCGGTGGGGATCAAACTCCCTACCAACTAGGCTTTCCCAGACCAGCACTCACTGTGGTGCGCAGAGGAAAAAATGTTGGCATCTATGAAGAATACAGTGATTTTTGAACACTTTCAAACTAATATAAAAAATACCTAAACCAAAATTGTGAGATATATATATGTGCATATAAAATTGTGTTTTAATTTTAAAAAAAGAGCCTTTTGTAAGGAATTTTGCCCCCTCCCCCTTGAATTAAATATTCACCAGAAATAAGAAATTCTGTTTCGATTGACTTACTTTAAAAATTGTTCAATTGCTTTCAAAATTCTATTTAATACAAATCTAAATCCATATTGGTAATTTATTTCTTACATTAATCTAAGCAGAAATTATTCTCTGTTAAAAAATTATTACCGACAATGTATTCTTAGATTTTTTTTAAAAATGTAAGTATCATTGAAATTTCAATGGCAATTTCCTTCATAAGTGTTACCTTTAATTTTCATAATTCAATTTATTTATAAATCATATTATATATCCATAAATTATTTCCAGAATAATAATACTAATAATATATTTCCAAGTTCTAGTGTTCTTAGACATAGAAGCCTAGAGTGGCTGTCCTTTTAGTCCTTCTATAAATATGCCACTTGCAAAGATTTATTAAAATTATTTTATTGTTAAATACAGATTCACAAGTAGACTCATTTAAAGTAATGATTTTTTTAAAAAAAAATCTATTTAGATATTTTTTATTTTTTCAACTTTATATACATAAACAAAATGATGATTTTTATTGAAAAAAATCTTGTTTACATTACATTGTAAGAACATTTCAAAACTTTACACAGATTACAACATTGTTCATAGTCATGTAACATAATTATAAACATTTACTATATATGGTATGATACATTAATAATGCAACAACACATTTGATTCAGTTCAGCATGTGATCACAAAGCATAAAGGAATTAAAAAACAAAAACTCTATGAGAAGAAAGTTGCATTCTTCATATCTATAGAAAAATTATTCATTGCCATCATGACATTAAACATTGATTAATTTTATTTTTAAAACATCAATAAAAAAATGAACAGTAAAATATCTCGTGAAATGTATGGCACTACCGTAGGAAATGCAGACAGGAAGAAACAATTGTAAAAAATTTAAAAAGCATTCATATGTTACGAATTCAACAGTTGGTCATTGGTTAAATTAAAATTTTAAATAAATAAAAGCGTGCCAAATTAAAATAAAAAATATCCATGTTTATAACCAACTCCCAAAAATAGCAATTGTCTCGAATCAGGGACTGGGACTTGAAGTGCTCAGGAGTTGTGTTTTCCTAGGAGCTGGAGCTCTAAATTTTTTTATGCTCCAAGGATCATTTAGTTTATTGGTCATTTAAATTTTTCAGAATTAAAATAGAAAAGATTTCAGTGCTTTTAATTTCTGGAGGGTTCTACAAATACAAAATAATTTGTGTCTGTATCTCAATGTAACAGCAGTGCTTAATAGTCAAGCTGCTGTAGAAAAACTTTTTCTCCGCATTAAAATACATGTATTATAATGATTCAAGATCAAATATGAAGGAGGATTTATTCTTTTCTTAAGAATATTCAATTGTAAACAAATAGTTCAACAGTGAATTAAAGTTAAATTTGTATTTACTGTATTAGCTGATGAGTATATTTTTTATTGTTCCTTTTAATGACAAAAAACTTAAAAATCAAACTCGAAAGCATACATAAATATATAGTAAAATTTCCAGAGCTGAAGCTTTAGCCAATAACCTGCGAGCAGAGCTTTGAAAATAGTTCGGCTCCGGGTCATTAGGGAGTACTGTACCGGATATAGCAAAAATGTGGATAGAGTAAAATCTGTGTCAACATCAACCACTCAGAGTTTATAATATAACTAGATGTCTAACATCATTAAAAAGTCAACAATACATTGGTACCCTTTTATTTGTGGATTAAAAGGAACTTAATAGCTGAAAAACATTACCAATACAAAATACTACATGCAAGAAAATAAAAAGTGATTCAGACTACATACACATTGTTATTTGCAACTCCTAACAAGATTTATAAATATACAGAAATTTTTGCATAAATATTTCACAGTAGGTGAACCTTTAAAGCTCGTAGGTCCCTGCAATGCAGGATGCTATTTATGTCATTGCTAATTGATCTCATTGTCTTGAAATATTATTTAAACATGTAAAATTAATTATTGTTTGTCTAAAGTAAGAACTCTCCTAGCCATTTGTCTGGACTCATGGCGGTGACCATGGTAACGGGGTATAACTATTTCAAGTAGGGGTGTGGGGTAACTGTTTAGGACAGGTTTTGGCTCGGGTCAGAGAGAGAAAGGGAATCTTTTTCTTCTGTCTATTGTGTTAGTCCTAGAGAGAAGAGAAGCTACCCTCCTTGAAGTGCGCCATTTTTGTTTCCATAGTAGCAGATGGCCTCAAACTTTGTGTGTGTGTGGGGGGGGGGAGTTCTTACCAGGGTTCGTGATTTTTTTCATTTTTTTTAANGGGGGGGGGGGGGAGTTCTTATTGGAGACAAACTATAAATGATTGCTAATGTTTATAAGATGTTGAACATACATAAAAATCAATAAATATAAATTAAAAGTTGAAATTACGCAATTAAAAATATTTTTAAGTAGCAAAAGAAGTTGAAAATGCTTAGTACTAATGTTAACAATTATTTCAATATTTTACTGCATAGCTGGCAAACTTTTATTACAGGTTGGTTGCATAGATAACAAAGATGCTACAGCAGAGTTTTAACACTGGTACATAAAGACTTAATAAAAAATTGTCTTCAGGAGCTTAGTCAAAATTCGTAGATACAAATACAAATAAAACTTCGTAAAATAATTACATTTATAAAGTACTAATAATTATTTCAAATGAAATTTTTCAATTTATTCATTTTAATTTTATATATAATCTATCACTGGTTGGCTTTTTTTGAGTAAAAATTCTATTACCAGCCTTTAAATATTTATTTTCCAACCTTTTATAGTCTTAAAAAAGGCACACATTTGATAATTTTTTTTTCAGATAGTGCACTCTCCCTAAAAAAGTTGGCTATCCTTGTTTTATAGCTATATTTTACACATTACTGGCTTATTCTAGCTTTAAATTGTGAATAAAATTTTGGCTTTGCAACCATTTTAAAAACTAGTATAGGGCCAAATTATTCCTGGAAATATTCCAATAAACCACCAAATATGCAATTCTCTATCAAACATTTGTATCAATACAAATGTAATGAAGCTTTTTGATTAAACTTTTCTTTCTCATAAAAAGTTAATATGTTACTAACTTTCAACTTAAATTTCACGAAATATTAGATGACAGAGGTTGTTTTTTGGCAGCTGTTAGTTTTTTATAGTTGAATAATATAGAAAGATATTAATTTGTATTGTAATAAATAACTGAAATCCTTCTTTAGACCATATTAAAAAAAAAAATCTATATTATTAAAAAAGTACATTAATTATTAGAAAAGTAATCGTAAATTTTAGAATAAAAATTGGTCCAGAGGTTTCACCATTTAGTCCAAAAAAAGTATTACGTAATATTTTGAAACAAAATTGCATTTTATCAAATCAATACCTATGCTTAGCATTTTGAAATAAATATAATTCAAAAATAATTATTATTATTAAGTTTAAAATACAGAACACTTAATGTATGTTTGTATGGAATGTTGAAACTCTCAAAATGTGTTAATTAAAGCTAGAACAATAATGAAAAAAAATTGACATTATGTAAAATAAAAAATATTTTTCAAAGGAAAAGTCAAAAATTAGAAACATATGAAGACCATAAGATTAATAGTAATTTTCTTATCATTTAAAAACTTGCAAAAAAAACAACAAATTATTTGTTTTTCTAATTTTAGCATAACTTGCTTAGGAAAATATGTATAATAGGTATAACTTTAGTGCTTCAGTTTAATCTTTTGTTGAATTTACTTCCCTGATGTTTTAATATTAGGTTTAAAAAAGCAACTATTAACATAGGAAACATGGTTTTACATAGTTTTGATGAAATTATATAACAAAAATAATTAACAAAGTTAATAGAATAGCAATATTCCATACATCTATTCAAACTAGGGAATCACTAAGATTTAACGAAATTTTTGCATGAATTACGATAAATTTTTTTCTCTTTTCTATCAGCGAAACATTTATTTTTATTAAAAAATGCGATTTAGATTAAAATTTCAAATTACCAATAATAAAAATAATAATCTTGAATATTAAAAATAAATTTATAATAGTAACAAGGATCATTGGCTTAAATCACCTTAATTTAAAGTAATTGATTTTTTTTAAAGAGATCATCAATTGTTCAATTTAAATTTACAAAGAACTTTAATATAAGATTGATTTTAATATAATGTGTTTAAATTCAACCAACTTGCTTTCATGTTTATGAAGGCATAGGATGACTAATTTGTTTTTTAATACTTCAAAAGCAATTTAAAAGAATTTCTCTTTGATAATAATATAATTAAATCTTTATATTGCTTAATAGTTTTTAACCTATTTCTTTTAAAAGGATAATCAGCATTAAAGGTTTGGGGTAGAGAATTACAGATCAAAGTGACAAAAAATGTAAATAAGTTATTTTACCTCTTTAAACTTACAATTGAAGTTTATGAAACAAAGTTTTATGTCATTCTTGAATTCTAAAGGAGGTTAAAAAAACCTGAAAGTCTAAGTTTAAATACTTCCTGTACGAAGAAGTTAAATTAAAACTTTTCAATAATCGTCATGCACAGGTTAAAATTTGATAAAGTTGAAAAGAACAACACACATTGTGCTATTTTGCACGATATACAGTTAAATTTAACTGCAACACTTTACATAAGCACATTTAATAACAATACATTTTAAAATTAATAAATTGTTTATTATAGACTAATTAATAATAAATATTTTTTTTAACATGAACTACACAATCTTAAATCTGAATTAAGTTTTAGCATTAATTAATATTATGTTTGAATTTCGTTAAGTCTATAATCTCTTTCTTAACATATAACATATATGAATTTAAAACTTCACAACAACTTTCATGCACCAGTTAAAATGTAATAAAATAAATTGTAAAATAATAACACTTATTACTTTTTTTTTTTGACATGCATTTAATGAGAACTGCAAAAGTACTTGCTTAAACTCTATATTTTACCGATATATAACAACAGCAGTGCATCATTAAATCATTATGCACATTTTCTAACGGCAAAGTATTAAAATTAGCCACAGACTTGAATTTAACCACATACCAGCAAAAAAATTGTGGCTTAAATTTAATAAACAACCAGCCACTTTTCTCCATCGCTTTTTTTAAAAAAAATAGTTTAGTGATAAAAGTACAACAATGAAGAAATAGAAATTGGAAAACGAAATTTTCATTAAAATGCCTAATGTCATCTTCAAAATTCTGATCCTTCCTAATCTATTAATTTGTGGTGAAAATATTTGTGTGGAAGGAGAGTTCTTTAACAACTTACATATTTCAAAGTTGTGATGTATACATTAAATGTATTTTAACTCCTAAAATATTTTCACATTAAGTTCCTTAAAGTCAGTATGTTTAACTAAATTTTGTCCCATATTTACATTATTTTTATGGTAAAAATAAATTTTTTACAGCCGTAAATTATTTCTAAGATGAATTTCAAAAAAAAAAAAAAAAAAAATTTAATNAAAAAAAAAAAAAAAAAAAAAAAAAAAAAAAAAAAAAGTTAGCAAAAAGTGGCTACTAAGATATTTGGGTCTATCAACCACTGGCTTCTGACTGAAAATTTAAGTTTTCCAGGTCAAGTAAAAGCTTATCTGAGATAATTACCTTATTGAAAAATCAATTAAGCTTTGCTTGTATAAATGACTACAAAAGTTAAATTAAAAAAACAAACAATTAAAGTGGTAAAAAATTGATAAACTGGTATCAACAAAGAAAAAAATAACTATAAAAGTAAAAATTCATTTAAATTCCTTCTTGTTCTTTAACTCCATATCTATGTCATTTAGATCCATAGAAAATTAATTCATGTCCCTGACTAGTTAGAATTATCCACCAAAGCTTCAATAAATTTCTTTAAATAATGCATTAAAAATACACATAACATTATAGATGTACATAATGTCATAACATTATACATACATATGAGCGCAATCGTGAGATGGGTAACCAGTTACACAAAATTGTTTCCACACATCTGCAAAGTCTCAAAGCATTCTCGTGAAGAAATTGTCAGCTGTACAATTCTAAACTTCAATTTTCATGTTAATATAACATGTTTGTTATAATAAGCAGAGCCATTAACATGAACAAAAATTTTTACCAAGCTTCTTAAGAGCTTGCTTATGCAGAAATATAACAGTAGTCAGTGGATATGGACCTTTTCGACAAGTAGGAACAGGGCCGGCCCAACCATCTCCGGTGCCCTTAGGCAAAAGTATTTCCACCATATATATAATTTTGATATATATATAATAACATGAAAATATATATAATAGCTGAATAATATAGGTATAATAACTTGAAAATTTAAAGATTTTACCTTTACAAAGTATAATTAATAATGAATGTACTAAATTTTAATGGAAATCTTACAATCACATTTATATAAAATTCATAATTTCTCATTGGACACATTCACCAAAATTGTCTTAGAAGAAACCTATTTCTTTTTAAGATGAAAATTGTACTGCTAATTTGCTTATGCTTCCACTTTTGGTATTTATTCTGAAAAATTATACACAATAAAAGATAATAAATTTTTAAATTGCTTAAATATTTTTCCATAAAGTTGAAAAACATTAAAATATCATTTTTAAATAAATCATGAATGTGAATTTTATGCCCCTTTTTTCTAGCGCCCCATTGCCTTGGTTCAAGTGATGGAAAATCAGGCCCCCCGGAGTAGGAAAAGCAGAACATTAAAAATTTTGAGTAAGGATTGTTACATTGAGCGATAGGGTCCTTTCATTTTGAGATACTGAATGACTAGGGATGGTCCACCATTTACAATATCAGGAGGTATTTGAGACAAAGGACAATTTTCAATACCCATGATTGAAAGGTTACTACAAAGTGCCAATTCAAAAGGTAAATGATGCAAGCTTGGATTATCATTGATAAGAAGGGTTTCCAGGTTTTCTAAAGTTCCAATTTCTTCTGGAAGACAAGCTAAGTTGTTTTCTCCCACATGCAACATTGTAAGGTTAGATAAATGACCAATGGCTCTAGGCAAAGAAGTCAATTGATTGCTTTGTAGAACTAACTTCTGCAACTCACATAAATAGCCTATATCATTTGGGAGGCTATCAAGCTTGTTTTCTTCCAAATCAAGAACTCTAAGTTTTCGCAGATTTCCAATAGACTGGGGGAGACGTTTGAGCAGGTTATTACTAAGAATTAAGACTTCCAAGGACTCCAAGCGATGAATATCATCCGGTAATTTAGTGAGTTGGTTTGTACCGAGATTCAGTTCAACCATATTAGACCACGAGCCTATATCTAAAGGTAAAGATGTGAGCTGGTTTTCCTTCATATTCAGTTTGGTTAAGTTTTTGGCACGAGAAAATATACCAAAAGGTATTTTGCTGATCTGGTTATGTTCTAAATTCACAGTATAAACATTGCAAAATTGTGATGGGCCTCCAATAGGAAAAGATGTGAAGCTATTGCGAGACAAAGTGAGATTAGTTAGGTTTGATAAACTAGATAACAAACCTTCTGGTAATTGTGATACATTATTATTTTCAATATTGAATTCTATCATATTAGCACACTGACTAAGAGATTTTGGAATTTCAACTAATTGATTATATCTCAGACCGAGCCTTGTAAGATTAACTAGCTGGCCTAATGTTTCTGGAATATCAATTAATTCATTATGGTGAACATCCAATGTAGACAACTGGACACAGTTACCTATTTCAGGAGGTAAATGCTTCAAATGGTTGTTGGATGCTTCAAATGTAACAAGTTGAGTTAATTTGCCTATTCCCTGTGGCAACTCCTGTATTTTGTTTTCGCGTAAACTTAGCATGGTTAAATTGGTAAGGTTAGCAATGTCTTCACCGACATAACGTATACGATTAAATCGTAGATACAAAGTGACTAATGATGTAAGTCTGTAAATAACTTCCGGTATTTCATTTAATTTGTTGTGTCTTAAATCAAGAACTTTTAGCTGCCTTAGATTTGCAAGAGTATCGGGCAAGCTGGTAAGTGAATTTTCGCTCAGGGCTAAGGTCCTCAAATTTACGAGACAGCCAATTTCAACAGGCAATGACGTGATCTTATTACCGTATAAGTAAAATTCGGTTAAATGCGTTAGCTCCCTCATCGATGGAGGAAGAATGCTGATATTTGATTTACTAAGATCGAGTCTTGTCGAACCTTCTTCCTTGCATCGCAGAAACTCCTTAGCAACATCTAAATCAGCTTGAATTGAACCTTTCTTTTTAGATGTACGTTTGGCTTTAGTCGTACCTGGATGGGTTACTGTAACTTGCTTTGGTCTTGCGGCATCTCCACTTCCTAGAGATCCAGAGCTCAATTTCTTTTGATTCCCCGCGTCTTTGGATCCAGATACTGATGTCGATTCTAATTGATTACTAAGTAGTAATTCTGCCGAATCGTGAGAAACACTTCCCATCATTGTTGAACAATTACAGGATGATGTCGCTCCTTGATTTAACATAATATTAGGACCTTCGACATCAGAAAAATTAGTTAGCATAATTAAAATGCCATCTTGCGTGTTTTCCCAATTCACCATCAAGATCCGCCATTGTGTAAATAAAATAAATTGTAAGCGCATGCGCATTAATGCCTACTGAAAGCTTGATTCCGAAAGTAACTAATTAACGGTAATTTTATTCTCCAAGATTTCTTGAAGCTTATTTAAATTGAAAAATAATGCAGAAAACTATATGAACATTCCAGATTTTTTATTTGGAAATTTGAATAAAATTTCCAACTGAAATTAAATTATACAAATTTTTTTTGGCAACAGCTGGTGTGGTTTATCTTCATTTGCGTCTGTTTGTTTTTGTTTTGCTGTTTTTCTATCTTCTGCGCTACGGCTATCTAAAGTATTAGTGCGGTAGTGGATTTAAATGCCCTTTAACTATTTAAATGTATAATTATGACATCTACTCTATTACGAACAAAAAAAGAAATGATTGATAATAAATTTGCTGTAATGAAATTTGTATCAAGACATAAATTGCTGTTTGCGTGCCTTATAATTGCTTGGATTATAGGCATGATATTCACAGGTTTACTTTTGAAAATTAGTTTAGCTTATAATTGTTTAAAATAAAATGTTTTAAAATTTGTATTTTTCTTAAAATTGTTTAAAAGTTTTGTTTTCAGTTTATATTTAAGTTCTGACTTCTTCGAAGCTTGTAAAATAATTTATAAATCGTTTGTTGATTGTTGTAATGCAAGAAACTAACACAAATGTGCCGCTGTTTTGTTTCTCACTCGATTATAAGTTAAATTGTTTGTTACAATTTGTATTACAATATTTGCTGCTTATATGATGGTTAATCACCCACGAACTTAAACGAGAATTAAAAATTTGGGATACTGTTTCGGAATGGAGCTTAAAAAGTCGTCAAACTATTATTGTCGTCTTCTTTAATATTTAATTAATTGGGGTTATAGGTCCTATTAGTATTGCAGCAAGAGATACTGCTGTTATAGGCACTTATATTTGGCACTTCCCTACTTGTAGCATGTTAGTTCTGATCACTGGGTATTACTGGTGTTATGGTAATTGTTACTGTGGTGCCTAATACAATTGTCTCCATTGAATTGCTTATCGGATAATCGAATAAATCACTTATGCAAGTAACATATGATGGAATTAAATTTTTTATATGAAGCAAATATTAAATTTCCTCATATTAATTATGGTTACCAGTTTCATAAAGATAAGGAAAAAAATGAAGAAAAAACATTTTCTTTTCTAAACATTTCATCAGTTAGAATGGAATTTTCGTTTTTCAGTTTAGAAGAGAATATATGTGGTCAGTATCCTATCAATAGTGACTCCCTGTCTAATTCCTGAACCAAACAGGTCAGGTATTAGTTTAAAAATTAATCAAATCTTGCTAGCAGTTATATAGTAACCAAGGGTTTTTTAATCTTGTATGATTCACTTCATTCACTTAACATTTAGAACATTCTTCTTTAAATGTCAAGACAGTCTCCCATTACAGATATCTTTGAAAGGAAAAAATATTATATGTCACACAAATATGTATTACTTATCATTAACATTAATTAATTTTATATAAACTTAAGTGATATTTATGCTTTTGATATTAACACTAACAGCTCTAAGTATAATTAATTGTAGATGATTAAAATTAGTTTATTTCCTCAAAACATTATACTATGTATTACATACTATTCAAAGTAAAATTTTGCCAAAACATAGTTTTTAGCACTGAATAATGCACTCCTCTTATAATTGAATTATTTGAATGTAGTTGGCTAGAATCAATGGTATTCCTTTAAGCGGGGCTGACTGTATGCTGTTATAGATATGTAATATGAGTACAGTAGCACCTGATGGGATTATTACCCTTTCCCATAACAGAATAGTGCCAAATTTTGTAACTTAATTTCATATAATAAAATTACTTTTATTAGAATTTTATATATATTTTTCATTCAATGCACTTATATTATAAAAATTTTTTCTCTCAATTCAATGTTATTTATAAATTATAATTGAATAACCTGCTTATTTGAATACAGTTGGCTAGAATCAATTGTAGACCACGAGCCTATATCTNTTTCTCCAAGCAGGGCTGATTGTATATTGTTATAGATATGTAATATGGGTACTGTAGTACCCTTTCCCATAACAGAATAGTACCAAATTTTGTAGCTTAATTTCACATAATAAAATTAATTAAATTAGAAATATCTATATATTTTTTTGTTAGATGCACTTATATAATTGCAATTTTTTCTCTCAATTCAATCTTGTTTGTAATTTAACTCATATTTATTGAATATTACTATTGTATCAAATTTAATGAGTATTATTTTTTTTGTGAAGTTTTTCTCATAAATAGAAGTGGACTATAATTTTGTAGCTTAATTTCACTTAATAAAATTAATTAAATTAGAAATATATATATATATATTTTTGTTAGATGCACTTATATAATTGCAATTTTTTCTCTCAATTCAATCTTATTTGTAATTTAACTCATATTTATTGAATATTACTATTGTATCAATTTTAATTAGTATTATTTTTTTGTGCAGTTTTTCTCATAAATAGAAGTGGACGCACAAAAATGAAAGTACAAAGAATGTCTTCTCATCCATTGATTCACCCGCTACAGCATAACAGGTTGCCACCTTCTTCTAGTTTCAAAATGGTGAAAGCTCTGCGTTATTGTAATCCACCTAATGATATAATTCCTGGACAAGAAGGTGAAGCATTTAATTTCAATTCATTCCATTCTAAATAAGATTTTAATTTGTGATTATTATAATTACTATTATTATTTTATTTAATATTTCATATTAATTTCATTCAGTGTAAAAAAAACTTATAGAAAATTTACATTATTGTATTTAAAGTTTTCAAAAATCTTTTATCTAAAAATTATTTTTATCATTATTCAGACATTACCTTGAATTATTCAGAGAATTTACCTTTCAGTTTCTTAATGATTTAATTTACAAATATGAAATCCAGAGGGTAAAAAAGTCAGTGTTTATAAAACCTGATTCTGAGAAAAAATAAATTTCAGAAATGAATTTAGGAACGAATTTGCCCCAGCATGTCCCATCTCCAATGAGCTGTAGCATTTGGGGAAAATCAATTTTCCAGATTATTGATTTGTCAAAACTTAATAATCCTCAAAATAGCAAATTTTTGAGAAAAAATGGACATAAACCGTTTTTACTTCTTGTTTTCATAGGTTATTATAATCTATGTAATAAAAGGGATTATTAATAAGATATCAGTCATGCACTTATTGAGTGCATGAAGAAATTTAAGTAAAGCATTTTTTATGAGATTTTTTTTAATAATTTTTTACATTTTATTAAAATATTTATTTGATAAAAATACTGGTTGAATCGAGTAAAGCAAAAAAATATTGCAAAAGCTCGAATCAGTTGGTAAATTTTATAAAGCTATTTTGTTATTGTGTCTAATATGCAGATATAGTTTATTATTTAAACTAGGATATAACTATTTGGATTAGATGTAAGCATTAATGATTTGTGGAAATATAAATATTTTTTTAAACAATTTTTTCCTGACACGCTATTTAATTACAATTTGTAATTTGTTTTTATGAAATGCTTTTTGACATGTAATGTTGAAAATTAACTAATTAATTTATAACTTAAAGAGTGTTTTTAATTAAATAATTTTATTGGTGCACAAAATTTTTTTTAGTGACGTACATAATTGTGTATTTATAACTGAAAGTTAAGAAAGAAATCGATTATTAACTGGATAAGAGTTGATTTTCTATTTCTTATATTATGCTTCATAGGAAAGTGATTATATAATAAGGAGTTTTCCCCTAGCTATTGCTAGCTTGCTATTTTTAGTGTGAATTGAAGAAGAGCTATACGAAATTGCATGAAAAACTATTTAAATGCCCCCACCACATAGTTTTAAGAAGCTAGCTGTAAGAAGTTTTTATTTTTATCTCAATCAGGTAACAAAAATACAGATCAGTTTTTTCTCCAAAATATTGCCTAACATCAAATTTGCTTTGATATTTGGCCCTAAAGTTATAGTTTTCTGAGCTGGGTTTAAAATTAGCCCACATTTAAATGTCCTAAATCTTTCCATATATTGAGGTTTTAAAAATAAAATAGGCTAAACGAAGATTGTATTGTTGATATCTTTGAAGCCTAAATCTAAGATAAATTTCTTTCGTAGGTAAATCTCCTGTTAATGGCTCACTTGAGTTAGTCGCTGTCATTGTTCGCCATGGGGATCGAGCTCCCCTTCGACCAATAAGAAACCAGTCAATTATCAATTGCGGTACTCAAAATAGTCCTATTCTTCTGAAGTACCTGAAAACTTTAAAACATTTAAGAGGATCAGCAAAACATTTATTTCCTTTCACAACATTCCCTTTACATCCTGGTGAGAAGCACTGCACATCTGCACAAATGACGTTGCTAGGTGCTCATCAGCACTTAATGGTTGGTCAAGTACTTAAGAAGGCTTACATTGAAGATCATGGCTTACTTGGCAAAAATTGGTCTTCTGATGATATAAAACTCTACAGTACAATATATTCTCGAACTTACCAAAGTGCTGTAGCTTTTTTGTTTGGATTTTTGCCAAGTTTTAACATATCTAATATTAAAATCATACCATCAGCTGACACCAGATTCTGTATGACTGATTACTATTGCAACTGTCCTCTGGCAGCACAGTTGGAATCCCAGACAAATAAAAAATTGAAACGCTTGTTGCAGTCTCATCCTGCTGTACTTAATCTTTTGGGAAGGTTGAGCCCTATTGTCAAATACCATCCAAATCATTCTGATATCTTGGATCCTTTTGAAATGTTTGATAGTTTGATGGGCTATGTTTGCCATGGCTCTCATTTGCCATGTATTCCTGGAACAAACAAGTGTGTTACATTTGAGCATGTGCGAAATTTAATTGCATTCCTAGATTGGGAGGGCCGTCAGTTTATAAGAGATAGCTCAAATGTCAAAGCAGCTATGTTAAATATGCAAGGCTTCTTTATCCATCTGTTATCTAGCATGAAAAGTTACATAAACAAGAAAGACCGAGCACGTTTCATGCTTTATTCTGGTCATGACGTAACTCTTGAACCTCTTTCAACAGCACTTGGTATAAATGATGGGAATATGATTCCTTATGCCTCCAGAATTGTGTTTGAACTTTATAGTCATACCGTAAATAGTAAACTAAATTATGTCTTGAAAATTTTATTCAATGGGAAAGATGTGACTAAATATACAAGTTTCTGTAAACCATACTTTAAAGATTCCTCCAGAAAATTGCCTCGTTCTTCAGAGTATGGAATGTGCCCATTTGAAAGTTTTAGGAAGTATGTTGAAGATTTCATCTTAGCAATGAGTGCTTCCTCGTTTCAAGCAGCCTGCAATGTTGCACAAGCTACTTCTAATCCCTTTGATGTTAGATATGGTTCCTATGTTGACGAATCTTATAAACCTGATTGAAAATTCTATGCATTTCGAAATAGTTAAGTGTCGTATTAGGTTGTTCCATATGAAATGAATTTTCAATACACATTTTTTTAAAACATCGCAAAAACAAAATTTATTGAACACACTGCATCAAAACTTATTCCATCTATCTAAATGTACTTTTGCCCTGATTACAAAGTAATAAGTCAGTTTCACATACGCCTTTGATTTTGCACCAATGAGCTGAAAATTAGCTGTTTTGACAGTTTTTTTTTTTTTAACATAACGTTTGAACTCACATGGTTAAAGATTACTAACCAATAGAGAATGTGGTGATTGAGGCAGAAACTCAAACTTTAATTTTATTTAGCTTTTTTTTTATTTTATGACCTACAAAAAATGATATTCTGCATTTCTTGGTTAAAAATAAAAATTTTTCTGCTTCACAAATGACAATTATTTTCACAACTTCAATTGCTGGGCATTAATTACACGATTACTTTCTTAGATGATATGATGGAAATGAATAAATATACAAATAATTAAAAGTCCATTTTATATGTTACAACCTTATATTTGTACAAGTGTTCAAACTGTGTTCATCTCTATTTGGTAATTGAAAGCTATGGGCAGCTACTTAATATTTAAAATGCTAAAAAAGAGTGTTTTTTGGCACCTTTATTCAAATTTTTCTTGTTATGTGCATTTATACATATTGTTGTAGTTTGAATATAACCTCTTTTAGAGATTCACATATGCGTACTAAATTTAGTATTTTTTCTTGTCAAATTTTATCACATATATTATTTAAAATAGATTTTTATAATGTATAAAACACCATCTTGAAAGTTTTTCCCTTCTAAATTTTTATATTACTTTTAATATCTTCAAAAGAATTGTCTGTGTAAAACTGTATGTAATGAAACTATATGTATTATCCTCTATGAATGAGGTTACGAATTTCAAAGATATGATTGTCAGAATGTTTTAAACTTAGACTAGAGTCATGGGTCCCTTTCAGAGAGAAAAAGGTTATTACTTTCACCATATTTGCCTAAGGAAAATAATGTATCCAGAATATCCTTATTTATTCAGTAACTAACTAATATTTTTGAATAATTTTTGTTTTATTTGATCCATTAAAACATGTTCTATTGCACTTAAAACTTTACTTTAATAAAAGCTCTGAAAATACTTAACACCTTAAAATTTAAAATAATGTAGTTAAGTTCAATAGAACATATTTCAATGACTAAAATTATTCAAAATATAAATTAGTTTTTTTAATAAATAAGGAAATTCCAGATGTATTTTTTTTCTGTAGATTAACATGGTTTAAGTAAAATTCTTTTTCTCCCTGAAGGGGACCACTAAATATAATTTTTAGTGACATGGAAATAATGACTTAATTATTTTATTGATTTTATTGTACCTGCAAAATATAAAAATATGTAGTATGTAAAACTATTTTACACTATACTTAATTGTTAAAGTTTAATACTCTTTAATTAAGAAAACTTTTCAACGGAAATGTTACAGTAAAAAATTCTCTCTTGTTTCAATAAGTAACGTTTTGCCCTGTTGAGCACATATTTTAGTTTAAGGAAGTGCTCAATGGCAGTTTTGAAAATATTGAGATTTTTTGTGTGAAAAAATCTTATTTAATTATATGATTTGTTTCGACAAATTTAAATTTTGGAGATCTCAGTGGATAAAGGTACTGACTGATAGTTAAAGTGTTTTTGGAGTTGAACAATTTCTTCTCATTCCAATAAAAAATTTTTGTTCCGTTGATCACATATTTCAAGAGCTTTGTGGAAGAAGATTATCAGTGGCAGTTTGAAAATAATTGAGGTTTTTTTTGTGGAAAAATCTTATTAGTTTTATTTAATTTTATTTAATTACATGATTTATTATAACATGTTTAAATTTAAGAATTGCAGTAAATTCAAAAGTAACAGCTATTTTTCTTCAAGAGTTGAAGATTTTAGCTGCAATCGGCAGCTAGAATCTTCTTTATTTAATAATTCATATAATAATTTTTTTATAATTAGTATAGTATTTTCTCATCATTATATTCTTTTCTCTGTGTTTAACTTATATGTATTTTTATATAGGATTTAAAAAAAAATTAAAACCAATTCTTGGATTACTACATTTCTGTATTCAATTGAATCCGAGCAAATTGTTTTAATATGTTTAATGAAAGTTTTAAAAAATCATTAGTTTAGATTAATGTTTTTATATATTAGTCACAGTTCCAAATAATAATTCTTAATTTAATTATTAAAGAAAATATTAATTAATATAGAAAATAGTAGATTTAATAAGTATTCTGTTTCTGGCTATTGCTTTGTATTGACATGATAATTATTAAATGTTAATCTGTTAGAGAACATGATGAAATTTTTTCCCTATTCCCAGAATTATTAGTTAGTCTTATTATGAATGCTTTTTTGAAATTTACTTTTGATCTACAACTTATCTGCATTCCCTTTCCTACTCAATAAATATTTATACTTTAGAATAATTTTGATTACTTTTAGGAGTTATTATAACTGTTGCTGATAGTTAATATTTAGTGTTTATCACTTAATAAGTTGTTTATCTAGTTTTATAATATTTTATTTATTATAGTGGTGTTTATTTCTTGTTGTCTTCAATGATATGACTTCATATGTTGCATAAGGTGAAAGTCTGCCATTAATATTTGTTTTTAGAATTCTTGCCGAAAATGTAATAAAGAGTACCCACTTAATATTAATATTTATTCTCTTTAAAATAAATATTAATATTTAAGTACGGATAAACGAAAAATGCTATCAAAATTTAAGGGTCCACTATTAAGGAGGTTGGGACTAAAAACATCAAAACATGTTGAATTTTTGGAGGAACCAGAGGGGAATTGAAAGGTGATTATTAGAAACACCTCTAAGGTTTTTTAAGCAGATTTTGTTAATTCCCATCTTCCATAGTAGTGGTTCATGGGATGTAGAGCATATTTTTTTTATTTCTTAAGTATTTGTATTTGTAACCTTAAATGTGTACATTTTTTGGCCAAGAATTTTAAAAATATGTATTCAGGGCTGTTGTTATAGAATACTGGGCATATAAAGTCAGGCATTTAAGGGCAATATGAGCTAATCAAACTTAAATTTTCTACTTAAACTATTAAAGAAAAATATTTTAAAGCATTTTTTGTAGTTACTAGTAATCTAAGGAATTTAACTCCTTAAACAAGTGTAATGTAAGAAAAGTAACAGAAAGACCATAGCATGGCTCACTAGTATTTTAATACTTTTTCTTGATAAATTTTTAAATTTGAATGTCAAGTTTTCATTTTAACATAATTTCCTATAATTCAGTAGGTTAAAATATTAAGATTTAATTTAACAATTAGATTAAATATTGCAAGTCCCTTTATATTTTTCAAGGCTCAAAATATGCCAAATAAAAAATATTGTGATATTTAAATATAAAATATATTCTTATCTTTTAAACTTAGTTTGTTTTTGTTTTAAATGTATGTATTTGTATGCTTTTTTGATATTGTTTTTAACATAGTAAGCTCTTACTTACTGATTGACAATTTAAGTCTACTAACAATATAATTTGTTGTAGTTTTTTGTCATTGTTTTAATTTTTGAAATTTTAATTAAGGAAGAGTACTTAATTTAGGCATAAAAATTGTTCTCAATATTATATTTAAACAATTTTAATTTCATTTCAAAACAAACTTTGCAAATGTAATTCATTTTGTTTTTATTTAATCTGTTTAAAATCCTGAAAAAATGTATTTTATTTTGTCTTTATATTTTATCCTCGACTATGGTGTTTAAAGATACTACTACTTTATGATGTTTTTCATTTTAAATTCTTTGTCGTTAAACATTTCCTTCATGAAATTATAATTATTTAGAGAATTATAATTTATGTATCTATGTATCGTTTTGAATATCTTTGTTTCTTGTGATTGTTTAATTTATCCCACTTTTTTCAGTTTTTTGATTTAGATGAAGAAGTAACTACTATTGTGAAATTGGAATTTTTTTGTCGAAAATCACACAAATTACAAATGTATTGCTAAATTATTGGCATAAGGTGTTCAAAATCATTATTTTACGTTTGTAATGTATTGTCGGTCCCTCAGACCTTTGAAAGATTTGAACTTTATTGATGTGTATGAGAAATCCCATGATCCAAACGTTTCCGAAGTTCTAAAATAATTCGTTAAGTATTAATGGAGAAATATGAAAAAGTGCTTTAGTATAGAAGTGTTTCCATAATTTTGTCCATCCCCTGTATGTGCATAAATAATTTAATAATATATTTTATTTAGAAAAAATATGTTAAAGTAAACTTTAACGTTTTACACTATATGAATATTAGGTTATAATGTGTACCCAACAAGTATCCCCCTAAGTTATAACAAGCATCAATGCTCATTAAAAATAATTAGGTGTATATATATATATATATATATTTANATAAATAAATAATATAAATAAATAAATAATATAAGTAAATAATATGAATTTGATAATCACAGATATTTTGGTAGTGTTTTCTTGTTATAAATTGTAAAGTTTTGTTTAGACTAATTTATGTTTGAATGAAAAAAAAAGTTTTTTTTTGTCAGACAAATAGTTTTAATAAACTGTGTTTAAAAATTTTGAAGAATAATTTTAGATTATTTCATGTAAAAAAAAAAGAACAGGAAATTTTTCTTTTGGAATTTTAGACAGCAAATTTAATTTCCTATTATTTAAACAAACTATTAAAAAATAGTTCTGTACTCACTATACACAAAACATTTTTTCTTAGATTGTAAATTTTATGATTAATATTTTGATCAAAATACTTGATTGTAAGTGTAAGTAATTTTAACTAATTATCTTACAAATTATTAAATTGCAGACATTTTAAATGCTAGAAGCATAATTTGGGAAAATTATGCTAATTTGGAATTAATTGTGAAATTTGGGAAAAAAAGAATAAAGTGTTTTGTTATATTATATTGTAATTATATTAATATCTAATTTACATTATGCAATTTTTTTAACTCATTTGATATATTTTTAATGTAACCTGTTATAATTTTTTTTATATCTTGACTCTTGACAATCTTTTATAATGTGATTTGTATTGAAAATTATTATTTTTAAAGTTCAATTAAAGCTTTGAAAGACAACAAAGTTAAACCAAAACATAATTTTTTAAAAATAAAATAGTTATTAATTAGTTTATATTAAATTGAAAAAAATATTGTCTTTTTTTATTGCTTTAATTCTTCTCTCTTTTTTCTTGAATTTGTTTTAGTACTATTGAAATGAGTAAATAGCTTAAAAGGTTGTTAAATATGAGTTAGAATTTATATGTTTTCCTTTCTTTTCTTTCTAATGAAATGAGTAAAAAACCTAAAAGGTTGTTAAGCATAAATAACTTTTTATATGTTTTTCTTCTTTTTCTTTCTATTCTTCTTTTCCCTTCAACTGTTTCAAACAATAATTGACCTAAAAGATTGTTAAAAATAAGTTTCTTTTAAACTTTGATGATATTCATTATATTTTGTCGTTTTATTATGTACTTAAAATATTTTTTATAAGTTCTTACACTGTTATATATATTTCTATTAATTTATATTTTTGTTATAGTATAGAAATGTGCTGTTTTTGAGGAATTAATAGAGTTAATTTTTTTTATCTCTTTCTGTTAGTGATATTAAAGATCTAGCATACTGACTTTTGTAATTTAATTATACATTTTCAAAAATAATTTTTCAATGTAGCAATATATTCAAAACATTTTGTACAGTATGTGTAAGTGTCATTTAGCATAGTTGCACAACTTTTAAATAATTTTTGTTAGCATTAAGAATATCTCTTTCTTCTATCCTAATGTAGTGGGAAGTTACAAAATCTCATTTTTAGTTTTTATACTATTGTCTGTTATCATCTACTAAAATGTAACTTTGTTTGTCTTTTTTAAATGTTTTGTGTTTGTCTTTTTTAAATGTTGTTTTTTAGACATATCATGTTTTTTCTTGTTAAAGTTTTATTTTTTAAAATTTAGTATCATGTTTCAGAAAATTTATTTGTTTTTAAAATCTTCGTCAAGAATTTCAATTTTTCATAATTTTTCACTTTTTATATTTAAAGTCTTTAGAAGTTGCTAAATAGCAGGGACTCATTGAATTTACTAATAATTGTTTTTTTTTCTTCATTTCATTGGTGTATGTAGATGTCTACATCACTATTAATTTTTAATTGTTTAAAATTGTATTAATCAGTTTGAACACATTTATTTTTCAAAAAAATCATTTATCAATTTTTATTCAGTTAGTGTCTTAATGTCTTCATTGCTATTAACTTTTATATGTGTAAAATGCATTTAAAGAAACATTCATTTTATTTTAATCCATTTATTTCTAGAATATAGTCTTGAAAGATAAACTGTAAGGTTAAATAACCCCACACATTAATGGTTATTAAAGGCTAAGTAAATTTTGCAAAGAGTAATAAATATGCCAATTGCATTTTATTTTAATGTGACTTTTGCAGGTTTTAAAAGTTAAAAATTTTTTTTGGAGTTTTGAAATTATACATAAACATAAGTATTGTGTTGTGGTAAAAGTAATTCCAGATTTTGTTTAGTTTAAAAATTCCATTGAAATAAAAAATAAAATTTTTATCTTAAAATGTCATTGAATGTTCATTATCTCGTTTTTATTTTAATTCGTGAAAGCTTAAATGCTAGCTTAATTAAGATGCAAGAATGTGCCAAAATACATATCGATGTTAAGAACATTACAGATAGAGCTGTGTTGGTTCTGTGGTTAAAGCACTGAACTGTCATTGTGAAGAACTGAGGTTGGATCTCCAGCACCTACATGAATCTCTTCCAGCTTGCCGGCTTGTGTGCGAGGTAAAGGCGGCCTGTTCGCAATGCTGACCACATTGCTACAATCACACAATTGGTGGCAAAACTGTGTAGCCTTAACCACCATGACCCCATGGCCCACTACAGGCTGTTGAGGGAATATTTTAATCTTTACAGATAAATAGCAGCTTTTTAATGTTTTTAATTTAAATTGTCTTTTTAAATTGATAAACGATAACTTAATTTTTTTTAAAGAAAAATGAGGAAGCTGTAAATTTTTTTTTAAGACTAAATATTAGACTTTTAAAATTTTGGAAACTTTCATATTAACAATATTGTGAACAATAGAAAATGGCTAAAATTCATAATATCATAAATTAAATTGATTTGTTGTATTCCTTTATTGGATTTTTTTAATATTTAAGTTGTATTTTTAGCTGCCAAGCATTTATTTTGAATATTACTCAAACTTTGCTTTTAGGAAACATGTTGTCTTTAACAATAATAAATTTTGCTATGTATGTTCGTCAATGATATGATATCATGAAACAAAACATTTGTTACTCATTTTCGCTAAAGATAATTAATTCGTTATTTGTACTTCGATTACATAATATGTATATGTGTGGAAACTTATGAGTATTGTAAGGAGCCAAATTAAATTTACATTGTTACTGTTTGTTGTGTGTGTAATTTAATATAAAAGTAAAATTTTTTATATTAATATTTTCTGTGATATATATATATTCTGTATAGATAGTGGAAAAATTAAAGCTTTGCTTAAAAAATATTTGCATTATTATTATTATTATTTTTTTTTGCATTTGTTAATTTTGCTTCTTAATTTGGTTTTTAACTAATCAACAAGGGTGCTGTTTGTTCTAGATTCCTTGCTTACCCTGTGGCAGAATCACAGCGACATTGTCGTAGAACGTTACAGACGTCTTGCAGAAAGATTTAAAAAAAATATATATATACTTTTCTACAGAAATTTAGACATAATATTTGAATCATGCATTTAGATAATAAATTTTTGACACGCTCAATTTACGCCGATCATAAATCAATGTTATTTCTCGGTTGTATTTTCGGCAGTTATTGATATTGATTTTCGAGTGGATTTTAAACATCCTGATATATTTCAAACAATATGAAAAATTCGAATCGTGCATTTGAGTAATTAAATTCCAAAAAATTCGTGTTTGTAAAGCGATTAATCATATTTAGGTTAGTTTACGAATGAATCAAAAATGCTCAAATTAGCGAAACCTAGCATTTATTTACATAAATTTTTTTAAAAAAATTACTTATAATTAAAAGAGAATAATTTTCAATTACATAAAATTGACTTACATGGAAAATAAATAAATATTTCAAATAATTCACAAAATAAACTTTTGAGCTAGTTTCAGTGTTCTGAGTTTCTAAAAACCGAGTTCAAATAACTATTCAATAACATATGTATTGCATGCATATAATTGTTTTAAAATTCAAGGGTATTTTATAGATTTGCTTTTTGAGCATCATTGCTAACAATATTTTCACATACCCCTATTGGTACATATTAAGATGGTCATTATTTTTCAAAGTTTCAGCTCTGTCCACCTATCTTATCAGTACAAAGACGATTCGTGCAAAAAAGTCAATTGGACAACTTCAAGCTGACCCTCATCAAATATTGTAACTTTTGCCCAAAAAGCCATTTTTCAGATAAATGATTTTTTTTCAAATCAGATTTCTTTTCAAGCTCATAACATTATGTCGATGCAATTTAAAAAGTTTGGCATCATGATTTATAACTCCAATAGTAACATATATACCACATTTTAAGAACTTCTAAATCTAGAAGCTTTTTCGTTTCTTTTGCTTGTTTTACAAACTTATGTGATAAGTTACTTGTTTATTACTTATTACTATAAGAATTACATTTTTAATATAAAATAAATTATAAGTATAAAAAATGCGATTTATAAAGTATTTGTTTCAATCTCCAATGTTTTCTAATTTTTTAAGTAATTTAAAATCATAGAAATTGGAGCCATTAAAATAATGCATTTTATCTGTGAAACAGACGAAATGTATATTGTTTTATTCAATTCATTTTTGTAAATCCAATGAAATATGTGCTCGAACCAGACTAAAACGTTTTATAAGACAGATTCTCAAAATTAGTAAAAAGCTCACAGTAAATTAGAGGATAAAATTTAATTAAAGAGAGAATTATAATTTGATGACGATTATTTTATCGAAAATGTTAGTTATACTATTAGGTAATTTGATATGAAATATGTACTTTCAATTTCGAGGAAATGATTGTTAACAAATCGTGATTTGTTTAACGATTTGTTGATTTGCTTAGCTACTTTGTTTGTAACTTCTATGTTATTTCTAAAACGGTTATGTGAAATTCAGTAGCTTACCATTAATTGTTTTTTTTCCTTTTGCTATAAAGTTACACATCTCACCCTCTTAAAGAGATCATTGTAAGCTTTAAAAATGTTATAAATTTTTTTTTAAAAATTAATTTTATTGAAAAAGGAACGGTTGCACTGATATGAGTAATAAATTCTTACCTGGAAATGCGAAATCGAAGACTAACTGAAAGATTAACAGTGTGTTTGGCTCTAGTGTTAGTTAGCTTTGCTATTAGTCCAACAAGGATGGATCACTAAAACGCACTCTAAAGTGTAGTATTCAGACACACACTTACACTAAAAAAGAAAAGAAACAAAAAATGAGTTGATGGTGAGTGTTTGGTGCTTTAGTGCAGGTGGGATTCATTATGAAATTATGATCATATGCACCTAGCTCATCCATAGTTGCCAACTCTATGGGATTTACCAGTAGACTACTGGATTTTGCCGCTTTCTCCAGGTCTACTGGTTTAATAAAAATTCTCCTGATTTTTGAACATTTTAGAAAATTCCCTAAAATTGAGTAAGTTTCCTAAAAAAATATCTATTGAAATAGAATTTTTGTACAGATTATTGCCTGCTTGAATATTTAAATGATTATTATTAATACATAATGAAGCGAACCTCATTTACAGCAAGCAGTTCAAAACTTTTTGTTTTAAAATATTAAGTTTATTTTTATTCAGAACTCTTTTTAAATTAATTAAAAAATCTTTTACCTTCTATGATATGCTAATGATATGATTAACTATCTTTTATGAGTAATGCCTATTAATATTCGAAATAATGAGTAAAGATAATACATAACATTTCAAGTATATTTAATGTCATTCATAACTGGAAAATAGTGCAGTTTTTCTGTTTTGATAACCATAAAAATCTCTAAAATTCCCCTTGTGTAAAATATTTAGTACATTATGCAAGAATTATCATGAAATTTACATTATTTCGTAAAATCTACTGGATTTTTTCTATTCATGTTGGCAGCTATGCTCATGTTGGCAGCTTTAGAATTATACTGCAACTAAGTAGACGAAAAAATAAAAAAAACTCAAAGAAAAATAGCCTACATTGGTCATCATATCATCTTTTGCCTTATTGCATGGTATTTGCCAAACCAAATACTGCAAAAATAACTGTGGCAAAACTGTAGGTATCGGAATTTCTTCCTCCCTTTTCATACTCAATTGACATCCTCTGTAAAAAATTGCTGTTATTTTTGCAAACTATATTTTTTTTCCAGCATCAGTGTTGTGACGATAAATGAAAGCACTTTTTGCTGTGAAATTGGTTGTTATTTGTCACGTGCGCTAGATAACCAATTGAAACGATCACTGAAATCGTTTGCTGCTTTTTTCGGTTAGTTTTGAAACGTTCTAAGTGTTTAGCTTGTGCTTTTTTAAAACCTAATATTCTGTTATTTTTATATTGCGGTAGATGTTTGGATTTAAAATCTATTAAATTTTATGGAACCTGATGGAATTTCGTGGTTTTGAAGCCAACATTTTATGTATGAAGCTAGAAAGCTTAAAAAAGAACAATTATTGACTTGAATAGTGATAATGAAGAACATACTTAAGAAAACTAGATTTCTTAATAATTGCTGGTTGTGCTGATTATTCTATATTTATTATTTTTTAATATTAATTGTGTAGAACGCAGTGCTTATGCCATGAGTTATTTAAAATTTTTAACATTTAAAATGATTGAATATTTCTTAGCAGGAAGCAAATAATATGATTAAAAACTTTAACTGTATATTTAATTACAATATTATATGTACGCAACTGAAATATTATATGAAAATATTTTTTATCTGTATATATACACTTATTTTTATTAATTTTATGTTGTAATCACTTGTGCTAGTTTCCGTCAATTTTGATTTTAGTTGTATTCTTATTATTAGGTCCCCAGCTCAAATTCGATTCTTTTAATAGTTGGTATTTTATGTTTGCATTATAAAAACGTTAAGTTATTAGATATATATCATATCATACTCGATATTCAATGATAATAGAAGGTATTTGTCATTGTTATTTGTTTCAAAAATTTAGTTCAAATTTTTATTAATGTCTCGTAAATTAAACTATATAAACATATGCCAGTTTTAATATGTAGTGTATAGCAAGTATCAACGCTTCGAAGTATAGCTGAAAAATTCCACACTAAATTATATTGCCAAAGTAGACCCTCAATTCACTGGTGAAATACCCTCTCCGGAGCTAGGTATTTCATGGTGAAATACCTCTCCATGAAATACCTTGCTCCGGATAAGGGAAAGTATCGGTTAAGAAACTTAAAGCAAAATTTCGTAAATATTTTTAAAAATATTCCTAAAAATTTATAATTAAATAATTGAACTTGAAGTAAAAAAAAAATCGAAAGCTGACAATTTGTTATGAAACTACACTCATTAAATGGGATTTATGTATTTATGTCACAGATTAATATAATGTAATTTTAGTCACAGATTAATATAATTTACAAAAAAATAATAATAAAAAAAAAAAAATATNATAAATAAATAAAAGAAAAAGAAAAAGGAAGGTAATATGTTAAATAGTAAGTGCATTTCAAAGAAAATATGAAAACCGCTAAATATTTAAAACCAAATAATAATACTACAAAAGACTTCTAATTTTAAGTAAAAAATGCTCTCCGTCATACAGTTATAAAATGAAAATACTGTTAAATGGGTTTATAAATGATTTTTATAATGGAAAAAAAATGATCTGGTACTTTAAAATAAAGGAAAGAGATTTTTGACTATTTAATATTTTAACTTTTAGAAAAAAGTGACTTTTTACATTTCTGTTACGGAGAAAATGCAGTTTCATTTTTCGGTTATCGATGTAACGTTTCCTGCGTTTTCGTTATTTAATTCTTTTAGGAAATTTTCCAAAGCATACACTTAGTGTATGTTTCGTAATTTTAGTCAATAGTTGTTTCTTACAAAGAATTTGATGTATGGTTCGATTTGAATACCACCAAAGAGAACAACGATGGAAAAAGTGAGGAGAAAAATATGGGTGTATATTTTGAAAAATAAAATGGTTCCTTATACCTGTAAGCTATCAACCAACTTAGTCTTTATTCTACAAATTTTATACTGTTGACCAAAATAACACTGTAATATTATTGAATAGTTTCTATTTATAAACTACCATTAATTTTAAATGATTTAGAAATAATAATAGATCTCATTTGTAGGTGTGTTTTAACCCATGGCTGTACCGCTGTTTATGTTATGACTTGGAAAAAATATTAATTGTTTTTAAAAATTCTGTATAATATAGAACTCAGAATGTCAGTCTCTGTTTGGATTTGTATAACTAATGAAAATACAAATACAGTAGTAGGCATAGATTTACATTTATTTATATTTTTCCCATATACAGACCATGTTTGAAATTTACAGGAGTGGATAATATTTGCAATGAGTCAGCAAGTAGTGGTAATTACACAGTTGATCAGGTACATCGTGTGTGAATGTTCACGTTACCGCGTGTTTTTCATTTTCTTCGCCTCTTCTTAAAGTAAAATTGCTTTTCTCGTAGTGCAGTTTGATTTTTTTTCAACCCCACAGTTTGCATTTCTTGATGGGATTCATTGGAGATCCGATGGGACAGTTGAATATTTCCGAGAACTCTGCAGAGTTCATCAATGGTATGTTAGATCTGAAAGAAATGTAAAAGCAAAATAACATTTAAAAACTAAGGGTTTAAAGTGGGTTAAATGGAAAAAATAATTTTATTTTTGTTGCATCTAAAATGAAAAACTTGACTGAATTCTAAGTGGTGATAGAATTTTATTATGAAAGTGCTGACTTCCCTCTATTTTGATTTTACCTTTACAAAAATAAAACTATTTTCTCCTTTTCAGTTTTTTTTCCTCTGCAAAGCGTGATGTTTTTTTTTTATTGCATCGTTTTTTACTACGGTACATTGCACATTTTATAATAACTTATGTTTATTGTTACACATACGTATGCAGGCTTTTGTGCTCATTACAAATACGGCTTTTTGTAGAACAGATAGTACTAGTTAGAGATAGATATCATAAACGTGCATTCAGGGTTGAAGTGAGGTTCGAACCAGCTACCTCAGCGCTACAAAGCGTTTGGCGGATCGGTGAAACTGCTCGACCAGGGAGGTCCTGTTATAGTTTATATTCTTAATATTTCTTGTGTTCCTGTATTTTATATACCTACCGTCTAATTTTCAGGGATGAGATTTTTCCGCTTTTTAGCGGATTTCCGCTATTTTCACTTTTATCTCTTGAATTTCAGCTTTTTTTTTTTTATCAAAAATTCAGATTTTCAAAAATTTAACTTTTTTTCATAAGTATTTCGCTTTTTCAGAAAATTCACCGATTTTCAAAGAGAAACAGAAAATTCAAACTACATAGCTACCAATCCTTTCTCATTTTTACTTATTTTAACTATTTTCTCCTCGTTTGCACGCAGCAGATAAGATTCTCCGAATTTTTTACCCGCCCTCCAGATAGATCCGATTTTCTTAGTTCAAACGACGCTGCTTCTGACAAGCCTTTTAGAGGTCCCATGCCTGGAATCAGTTAATATCTCGATTCTTATTCACACGATTTTAATATCAAACATAGCTTTTCATATTTGCGTGTTACGATTCTTATTCACGCGATTTGAATATTGTACGTTGCGATTCTTATTTACGAGATTTAAAAAAACGATATTGTGATTCGTATTTACGCCTTTTTAAAAACCTATGTAGCGATTCGTATTCACGCAAGTTTAAAATTCGATGTCTTGATTTGCTCATGCGGTTTATAATGTAAAACATTGATTTTCGTATTTATACGTGATTTTAAAATAAGGCATTGGGATTCGCATTTACGCATTCTAAAAATTATGCATCATAATTCTTCTTTATGCAATCTAAAAATTACGCATCATGATTCGTATTTACGCGATCTAAAAATTATGAATCGTGATTTGTATTTACGCGTTTTAAAAATTCTATATTCAAGTTTGTATTTTCTCATTTTCAAAATCGTATATTTAGTTTCATATTCATGTGATTTCTAAATCCGTAATTGTTATTCATATTCACGCAATTTTAAGATCAACTATCGCGATTCTTTTTAGAAGTAAATTTCTTTTTTAATTAGTTACTATAAAGGTGACTATTTTTCTAACGACGATTATTAGTATATGTAAGTGTTACAACATTAGAGAAACTGGAAGGGAATATATTCAAAACTTACATTCTGTGCTTGCAAAGAAGAAAAAATAAGATTTGTCACAAGATGTTTGAAGATGAACTAACGACTAAATATAGCAAACATAAAAGATATAGCAAACAAAAGCAATCACTTAAAAAGGGATTTAATAAAATTATCTTTTTTTTTGGAAAAAGAGTTAACCCTTTCGCGGCGAGTATTTTTTTTAACAACAGAACAATTTTGGTAGCATAAACTATGAGTAGGGCAGCATTATGTACGGTAGTGCCATCTATGTTCTGTGAATGAAAATACCTTCAAAATTATTGGCAGGACTGGTGGGAAAGTCTCCCATAAAACAGATAAACTTTTCTGTCCCAAAAGATACTTTTGAAATTTGTTTGGGACGTATGTGTCCCGATAGGAGCGAAAGGGTTAATTAACTCATTATCAAAATTTTATTTATAATTGCTGTTATTAATGCTATAAAATGCAAAATTCTTATCAAATAAAAAACAATTATCTAAACAGTTGCTGATTGTCATGTAATTTTTCAAACTAAAATAGCAATTTTTGTATGTTAAGGAGTTACTATATATTTCTACTTCACTGTTATTGATATGTTTCAGAGGGCTCTAGTTAGATTAGACTATAATATGAACATAATGATTCGGTCCATTGTTAAAGTTTTTTTTCCCAATATAATTTAAAAAGTAATATTACTGATATATTTGCTATAAATCACATAACAGTATTTATTAAAAGAAATGAAATATTAATGTATATTCTCAGTAGTTTTAATTTGCTAAACCAGGTAGTTTTTCAAGTAATAATTGTCTCTTATGTGAACTGAGGAAAAATATAATTTCCAGCTTTATTTTTTCAATTGGTAATTTTTTTTTCACTAAATGTTAAGTATCAATGTAATCGTTTTTATAATAATAGATTAGTACACAATTGTATGTCAACACATTATTTATTACCTTAAATTGTCTGGAATTTGTTATTAAAGGGTTGCGCTTGCGTAAAATTTACTATCGTGGAAATTCAGCTTTTTTGCCTTTTGGCTAATCTCATCCCTGAATTTTTACAGCATTTTTATAAACTCGTTTTGTGCGTCTCAGGGTGGAATCGTACAATCGAAATTTTGAGTACTTTCCTTCTAGATTGAGCTCTGAAACTTCTATTTCAGCTTCTACTGCCTTATGTTAGGGCAAGTTTAATCGTTTCTTAACCGCTAGATGCAAAATTAATCGTCAATCAAACTTAAAAAATTCTGAAATATTTATGTCTAACCAAATATCTCTTGAAAAATTTGGTTACGTGAAACTCGGTATCTGATGATAATATAAGTTTGATTCTTTTTATGACCGCTAGTTTTACTGAAACTTCATTTTTCGTTGTTGTCATGTTAATCTCAAAATCTTGATCCTTGATGAGTTTGCGGATATCTGGACCATCAAAGATTACCTCTGTTAACTTAGCTTGGGATAAACCTGGAATCTTTTATCACATGTATTTGAAATAATCGCCATCTTTTGGAACAGCCTTGACAAACAGCTTCATTACACCTAATTTTATATTTAGAGGGGATAACAATACTTTTTTGGATCAACTAATCTGTTTCCAATTACATTCTTGGAGCCTGGATCAAGATTTTGTCTTTTCGGCCATTCTTTTTTGACCCAATGTTGAGTCTTGTCATGGCTGTCCCACTCACAAATGAAACATTACAACTTTGCAAATCCACCTTGTTAAACAAGAAACATGGATATAAATTTCATATCATTGGAAATGGTCCAACTGTGGTCGATATATTTTATTTTGTCCAAGACGAGAGTCAGGTTTTCATAGCATTCTTTTATATATACCGAGTGTCTAACTGGTAGAGATGCATACTGGCTCCCATGATGAAGAAGGACAGCTTTGAGTCTTCGTTTAGATGAATCTATAAACAGCCTCCATTCATCTTTATCGTCGATGACTTTAAATTTGCTCATCAATNAACTGGTACAGATGCATACTGGCTCCCACGATGAAGAAGGACAGCTTTGAGCCTTCGTTTAGATGAATCTATAAACAGCCTCCATTCATCTTTATCGTCGATGACTTTAAATTTGCTCATCAATCCAGGAACATCAGAACAATAGACCAAGTTCTCCTTTTCATCAAAGTATTTAATAAATTCCTTTTCTTGATTCCCGTACCAATAAAAAGATGTTCCTTTGGCCAATATGTTTTCTTTCAGTCTGGAGACTAACAATTATTCAACTGTCTCTTTCGAAAGGCCCAGATCTCTAGTCAGATCATTTAGTACAACCTGAGAAAAGGGCTGAGGTGAACCGGTGTCAAATGACTTATATTCGATATCGGAACCTTGAACTTCTGGACGTTCCGCGTCTGAAGACTCTGAAGAGATGGCTGACAATTCAGTTGGAGGAAATGTCACAGGAACATCTTGCCCTTGAAGAGCGGGGCGTATGGCCGATGGAATGTGATCAGGATAAGATATTTGTCCTTTACTTTTTTTCCGGTTATACCCACGAACAAGGCAGGTTCTACAATAACAATCATCAATGTGGTTTTTAGGCTCCCTCCATGTCATAAGAATTCCAAATCGTAAGGCAGTCTTCTCTCCTCGGAGCCATAAGCGTAGATCATTAAAATACTACAGGCAAACTTTATGAGGAGCCCACGATTTGTCTTGGTATCCGAGTTTCATGCCAAAATACGCATGATACAGTTGGCCTACATAGACTGTAATGCTCTGTCTGTAATGAATAGTCTGCAATGAAATTTTAACAAGGTCTCGGGCTGGAAGCCATGTTTCACGAAGCGCACACAGAAAAGCAGACGTTAAGAATGCTTCTGAAAAAATGACTCCCAAATACGCTTGGTGTTCCTAAAAGGTCAGCGAACCAAGATAAGAATTTTCGAGACGCTTTTGGTAGAGCGATATTGTGACAGGGAGAAGGACGGTGATAGGAAGATGTCATAGAGGGGTACTTTTGTAGATTTGACCAAAATAGAATGCCGGTCAGGCAAGAAATTCTAAGACGAAAATTTTTTTATGGCAAATGGTCATAAAAATTCTAGTAAAATTGAATTTTTCAAGAAAACGTGACGTGATAGAAAGTTTTCATTATTTTTTTCCATTTCAGTACCAAAAAGTACATAAAGTTCAGCTATCAGTCCTCTTGTATTTTTTTCATCGCAGGCCGGTGTAATTTATTATTAGACGAATTTGGGCAATAAATTATTCTGCAGAAGTAATTTCTGCAAAACTTAAAAGCTAACCTATCACCTATGGAAATTGTGATCGTATTTTAATATACATACTTAATTATTTTTGATAGGAATAATTTGTTTACTAAAAATATGAGTAATATATATGTTTAGTGAATAATTGTAACATTTTGGGTTTAGGGTAAGCCATTTTTATATTTAAAGGAATACTTTGCACTTACCTATATTTTCCTGGGCTATGATTATCTTTAATGTATCGTTCATTTGCCTCTTTGCTCAATACTTCACACCATATCTATAAAATTTAAATTGATTTTTCTTATGCACTTAATTTTGTAATTTTAAAATTTTATGTAACATTAGTTAAAAGTAAGTGCTAAATATGTCTTCAAAGAATTACGATATAAATAGTTAAAAGTACAAATTTAACAATCTAAGATAAAGGATACATAGAAGCACAGTCAACAGAAAAAAAAGGATCACCCATATAACTTATGAAAGGTTGGTCGAAGTTTTATTTTTATAAATGTTATGGCAATATCTCAAAGAAATTATATGTAGTAGGGGAAAAATGAGCGCAACACCTCACTTTTAGGGTTGATGACCTCAATTATTACAGTGCTACGTGATGAGCGCTTCACACTTCGGATCATGATCTCTCGTCTATAGGATGAGCGCTACACCCCACTTCCTCACTATGGATGAGAGTTCAACCCCACTGATAAGCTTTTATCCAAATAAACCCGAATTTAAAAAATAAATTTCAAACGAATTCCTGCAGTTCTGCTATTCCTTATTATTCTATATAATTCTATAGTTCTGTTATTCGAGTATTATCTTGATATCACTTCATAGTGGTAGCAAGAGTTTCTAAGTTATTCATTACGTAAACTTGTCTACTTACTCGGATAAGTAAATCTGATTAATAAAATGAATAAAAAGTGTTAGTAAGATTTTCTTACCTCAAGTAAAAACTAAGAAAGGAAGTATTTTCTTTTCGCTTCTTCTGGCCATTTAAGTTCTATAGGTGAAGTTGTTTGGAAATATCAAATGTATTAATTCAGGAATTTATACGTTTTTTTTTCATTCAACTTGTACGCATTAAAAATAACTTGAAGTTTTCTTTGTCTTGATAGAAATATGTTTTTAAAAATAGAAGTTAAAACTTAACACGGTTGTTCCCGAGTCTCATTAGATACGATTTAGCTCTTTCATTGAAATAAATAAATAAATACATAAATAAATAAGTAAGAAAATAAATAAATAGAGAAAGAAAGAACGAAACAGACGGTCTTTAAAAAATTTAAAAAGTGATCAATGTTGTAATAAAAAAGTTATTAATTTTATTATTAGTTTTCATGATAAAGTTAAAAAGAAATCAAATCTATAGATTTCGTAACTAAATATATTCATTTGGAAAATTTAAGCGTGGTAGTGCAAAATGTTTAGGTAATTAAAATAAAATTTATTTTCGTATTTTAGACACAACTTTTTAATTTTTTTTTTTAATGACCGTGTGAACTCGGAGGAAAAGAAAGAAAGAAAGAATATCTTGTAATACAATTATTATATGATTAGCTTTTATCTCATCGAAATAAAATGTGGGTGACCACTACAATAGATAAATAATTTAAAGTAGATGCCAGGAGCAGTCGAATCCGGAGCAGTTGGCATCTCTGGTTAATTAACATAATTTTTAAAAAGAAAAGGAAGAATTAAGAAAAAATTTAGTTTACCTGTGAGTATTGTAAAAAGAAAACTTGTACGTTTGAATATGGAATCCCTGGTAGACTAGGCTCCTCACCATGCTCATCTACATAGTTTTTGTAAGCCTGCAAGATACAGGTTTAAAATTGAAAACTCTTAAATATTGCACAGTAAAATATCCTTTTCATTTAAATTATATTTCTTCATTTACCAAACTTGATATAAAAGGAAATGTTTCAATTCAAAAGAAAAACACCTGATTAAATAAGTCTAACTTTTTAATCACGCTACAACACTAAGTTTTGAAAAATATAATAGATTTACACAAAATGTAATTTAATACAATTAAAATTATATAAGGTACAGAGTTCTTATGAAATATAAATTATAAAGTTTTTGTATGTCTATCTGAGAGATGTTTTGAACAAAATCTGATTTCTAGAGTGCAAAAATATTCTGTTAGGATCTGTTTCTTTTCCTTTACAATTCAATTAAACTGGCATTTATTAAATCAATCATAATTATTGACTAAATCCAGTAATTAGAAATATGGGCTTTGTTTTTGTAAACACAGAACTTTCGGATGCCCCACTTATCATAACCATTAAACAAATTTACACGCTGTTTATTTACAAAATGCTTTTATAACTCAAGACTTCTTGCTATTAATTCAATGGGATATTATTGTCATTAATATATATTCATTCAAAATGATGAATAGCATTCGTGAGCTTATAATAAAATGTATACAAAGTTTTGTTTCTTACCCTATAGGCTTGTTTTAAGCCTGAATTATCACAGATATTGTCATCAAGAGTTTGATTACCATTTACCTACAAAACAAAAAAAATGGCGACATTACGTTTTGTAATTAAATATTGTATACATTTGAAGAGCTAGTGGAAGAATATGGATTATAAGCAACAATGTTAGAAACACAGAAAAATATCTAAGTTTAAGAACTAGTTATGAATATTCATTTATTTCTGCGAGTCTTTAAACAAAGTAATTTTTTTAAAAAAAAATCTCATTCTTTTCATATCTTTATATATTTTAAACATGATTTTCACAAATTTCTTAACTAGTTCTTTAACGAAACTCTTCAATTATTTTGTTATTGAAGAGTTTGGTGGAAGAACATGGTAAGTAAATTTCCTTTATGTTACATTGATAAGTCAAAAATTTTGTTATATGGAAGAACATGTAAAGTTTTTAACTATTACTTAACATGTTATTATTGCTAACATGTTGTTGCATTATTACTTAACATGTAAAATGTTTGAGTTTTAATTAACATCTTATTTCACTAAATTCTTCTATTAATTTGTAAGCTTACATTTTGCCCAACTATATCGATAGGCAGCTGTGAATACTGGTCCACAAAGCAGGAAGCTTTTTCTTTGAATTTTTCAATATGCTCATCCGACCACCATTGAGTAAGGTTTCCATTCTTATCGAACTTCCTACCTAGCGAAGAGATCACACTTTAGATAGTTAAAAACACTTCAACTTTCTTTCATTATACTAATTATATTAAATAGCAAAATTCTATTCACGACGTCACCTAAACAAATGTGTCACCTAAACAAATGTGTTTAATCCCACACCCTAATTCTCCCTTCCGCAGAGGATCAAAATTGCGATGGCATGTCTTCGGATCATCCTCCGCGATGTTTCCCAGACCGTCGCCAATAATCTAACTCTAGTGCGCAACTCTAGTGCGACGTAAGCGAACAACAAACAAACAAACAAACACTATAATTCAAAATGATTTATTTTCGTAACCATAGTAACCGTCAGAAGACGAGTCTAATGTCTGCGGATGTTCTCGTGAATGTTGGGTAGTAGGGATAATTTTAGCTCATTACACACTCTTTCACAAAATATTTGCATATGCTGTTTTTACTTAAACCGCTGTTTGCATGAAAATCCAGTTATAATGAGAATTTAAAATACAGCGGAAAAAATGTTTTCTAACGTAATGAAGGAACTTTTCCAGATTGTCAAACTTAATGCATTTCTTGTACCGAAATAAAAGCAAAATATAGATTTTTTAAAATATTTATTGCAAAATTCATATTTAAATGTTGGAAAAACATTTTTTTAAAATAAAAGCTTATTTTACAATCGTAAACAAATAAGATGTTTGTATACTTATTGCAAACATCTACATGTCGCAAAATAAAATGGGAAAGAAATCCACATATTTTAGCTCTAATTGGTTAAACTTTTCTTGAAAAAATTATTTTACTAGATTTTTGTTTTGAAGCACATTTTCTATGGGAAATATGTAAGCATTCCCTTTTTATTTGTCGTTCTTCGGAAATTTAACATTTATCAGGTAAATACGCGTGTATGACATTCATATATGTAAATATCAAATGATGTTTGCATTTTTGCTTAGCTTGCTTTTCTTATCAAAAAATATCAAGCAGAATACATTGAAATTTGTCAAGTGAGACTACCTGTCTAAGTTGATCGTGATTATCAGGAACCAAATTTATCATTCTTATTAAAGGAGAGCAAATCTTTGTAACCTGACCATATGTCTATTTTTTATCTTGGCAGATAAAATAAGTCAAATCGGTCTAGGAGTGCATTTGAATGATAATCTAAACTCTTCATAAGTTGACCAACGAAAAAAATTTTTTTAGGAAATTTTCTTTGCTTTTGTGGTATGAATTAGAATTTTAAAAAAATTGGGGAAATAGTATTAAAAGCTAACTTAAACCTATTTGTGAGTTGACCATTTGGAAAAACTAAAAACGTGTTTAAAAACGCATTTTATATGCATTATTTTTATATTAGAATAACATGATATAAAACAAAAATAACGCATTCTCTCTATAAGTTGATCATCTGTCTAAGTTGAAACGGCAAGTGGTCAATTTACACAAGTTTCATTGTATTCTAAACTATAAGCATCTCTCCAGTTGATTTGTATTCCTAGTTGACCCTGATCCGGAGGTACTCTAAGGAGTCAATCTGGTTAATTTTATTACAAAGTCTTTCATTTCGTTACTTTGAGTGTGTAATATCGTTTAAGTTCGATATTGCATTGCCAGTTCTAACTCTTGTACGATTGATCTCTGCCTTCAATCTAATCTATATTATAAAATAATTAACTAATTCATTGAAATTCATGAATCTCGTTTATCAAAATCAACAAAACAAATTAGAATGCCATTTAGAACTTATATATGATGTCCCTTTCAGTCAAATAAAGATTAAATATCTGTGACCAAAATTACAATTTAAAGGCATTAAATAATAGTTTTAAAAATTTATATATTAAATAAGTTCAGCATAAAACCTTTGCCTTATGCAGGTAAGAAATCGTTTTAAAAAATTCATTTCTTTTTCTGAGCGACAAACATGTGTATCAACCTGATGATAAAAACTTACCGCTACTGTCGAATCCATGAGTGATTTCATGACCGATAACAACTCCTAACATTCCAAAGTTTAAGTATCTGAAAAAAAAAAACGTTTAACGTTAATTTCACATCTTATAGTCTTGTATGTAAAAGCGTGGCTTATCATTCTATTGCAACAAGCCCTTTAGTTTTCAATTCGATAGAAAATGAGAGAAATATTTACTTAGGCCTGTCTGGAGTGAAGATTGGTGACCTTAGTATTCCAACAGGAAAAACTGCAATGAAATGAGATTAAAAAATTAATTACTATCAAATTATATTTAATGCATCATAATGTTTTAAGGGAATAGAACTTTCTTCTTTATTTCTGAATAATTTTCTTTTTCTTTTCTCTTTCTAAATATTTCTTTCTAAACGTCGGAAATAATGGATCGTTTATTACTCGCAACTCTGAGTAAAGCAGTTGCAACGTAAGGTAACAATCTCAAATTGGTTGTACGCCAAATGTACCGAAAAAAATCTTTTATTTTAATTTTAATCTTTGAATTTTTAAAATATTGCGTTTTTATTCTTATTTAGTCTTCCATTAAGAGGTCTCGGGGCACAGCAGTTTTTGGTTGAACCACTGGCTACAGAAAGACTCCAGCATGTTAGCGGGGCAGGGCGTCCCCTGAAGAAGTACTGCTTTTGTTGACATGCTAATTTTTGAAATTTCGTTTGATTTTATTTAAGTTTTCTCAAATTAATTTAAATTGGGTGCATATAGAATTGACTCATACTAATTTGTTTACGGCTCATGCCTTCATATGACTCTCAATTTTTAAAATATTCCCTTTATTTAAATCGAATACATGCTTCAAAAGTTAGTTTCTTGAAAGCTAACGTACTTCTTACTGGAAAAGTATTATTTAATTCCAACGTCAGGTGAAAATACTATTAAATGACATCCATGGCGTTTTTTTTTAAAATCGCAAAATTGACGACGCATTCTAGCCTCCGTCGGAATGAAAGTCACCTGTTATCAGTTTGCATTTCACTAATTACTAAGACATCGTAATGCAAATTCTTCTTTTAATTAAGAAATTAAATTCTAGCATGTGCACAGCATAATAAATCAAATTCTTTAGAGTTTTTGAATTATTACTTTTGCCAACTTCAGTGACATAAACAGTAATCGAAACTGAGTTTCTATAGAATTGTATGCTCGCCAATAAAAGTTAAACCCCACAGGAAAAAATTTAATTTGTTCCATAGTTGTGAAAGTAACTGCTTGTTCGTGAATACTTTATTTAAAGCTCAGAAAGTAATGTTTGTTATTGACTAGCTAAAAATGCAGAATTAATTGGATAGCAAATCAATGAAAAAAAAGATTCTTTGAAATATGTAATAGTAAAAATGAGAATGATACATATCTAAAAAATGAACCAGTAGAAAATATTGAATAATTTTTATACCTGGTTGCAACGATAAGTAATCATCATTAGTTGGACATATGATTGACGATAATCTCCTTGACTGTAAAATTGCAATTAACCCATTAAAGGCCAATGTTTCCATTAACTTCTTTAAAAAAGGTAAAAACTGATAATTTAATTATTTCATTCTTTAAAATTATCACGGAGAAACGAAACATTCGTAAACAAAATATTTTATTAATAATATTAATATCAATATTTTAATCAGAAATCAGATTATTGCACTAACATGATATCCAACACTAGAAAATTTCAGAATGGTGGAAGCATATTTGTCCTAACACTACCACTACTTACTCGCTCATGAAGTGCTTTAAACGTGAAAAAATTGTCTATTTTTGCATAAGTAGACTAAAATGAGTTGATTCTACTTGTAGAGGTCAGGAAATCATTGAAAATTGTATGGCTTAGCTTTAATAAAGATTTAAGTGTTATAGTTTGCCAGAAACTGGTTTAAATGTCGATTGCTAGACTCCAGCCCCCGAACACGAATGTAAGTAAGCCTTAACATTCTGTGGGCTCCGCTGAAGAGACATCTCAAATCACCATTCTGAAATAGGAAATTGTTATGTTTCTGTATTTAGTAACTACTTTATTCTAAGGTTGTTTATTTAATGAACGCAAACCCATGTTAAAATTGATGAATAAGGATATCAGAATTGCGTGATAGATGGGAACAGGGTCCACACACTCCCAAACATGTCCAGGTACTTAGCCTTGTTTGCTAATTTACAATCCAGTACCCTTTAACAACTCGCTCGCTTTTTTGGAGATTTTCCTCTTGGTCGCAATTATAATGCAAGTTTTCATTTTTTTAAAATTTATCACCTGAACTAAAAATAAGTAAATAATCAATATTTTTTAAAGAAAATGCTAAACAGAAAAGCGAGTCTTTAAAAGTCACTGGATTGGAAAATCGCATTCCCGTTCTCAGGGTTCTATCTTTTAGCCCTAGCAACAGTCTGCCAGGAAACAGGAACAGGAAAGCCTGTCTGGCAAGACTAAATTCAACAAATATTACAAAACAGTTAGAAATATAAAACTAATTTGCTTTGAAACATTTAGCAACCACTATTATTTAAACAACAAAGAGCTAAAGCTGGTAGCTTAATTTAGAATGTAACGTTTACTTTCTTGCATATAAACTCTGATTGTCTAATTAGCTGCCAGGATCGAACTTGCAACCTCCGGAGCTTGGGAAAAAAGATGAACCATAGAGGCCTCAGGTTATTACTGAAATAGTTTATTGCTTGCATTTGATTCTTAAGAATGTTTAAAGTACCAGATTGAAAACGGTTAATAAAAAAACAGCAAAATAAATGTAAATGAGAAAAATGATTGTAGTGACACAGTGGGCAAAACAAGTCGTCCTTGCGACTTCTTAAGTGAACAAGCACCCTAGTCCTAAAATAAATTTATAAAATTGTTTAACTCAAATACTCTAGGGCAATTACATGGACGTAACATTATGGACGTAACATTTGTAGATTTTGAATGCCTATAACTAAGTTAAGAATCATCAAGTGCTTTTAATATTTTTTAAAAGTGTATATTTCCTGTCCTTTGAATCTTCTCTGTTACCAGATTAGAATAATTAATGAACATCATATAATGTTGCTGATATTTAAATTGCATTTTTTTTTCAAATATTATCAGCTTTTTAGTGAATATCCTCAGAAAATACTTACCTTAATACATTCAAAGTGATATAAAATTGAATTCCGGGTTAGTTAAAAAGAAAATAGAGTTAAGAATATTATTGATTAGTCTCTCTCAATTACATTTATATCTGTGAGTATTATTTGCAGTATCCCCTTTTGTTTCAATTCAAATTTCTGATTTTTTGTGGGTGTATCCATTAAAATATGCTACGTCTGTAACAGAAAATGCTACGCCTGTAACACCAGATTTTTTCATTTTTAAAATTGCATGCTTGGAATTTTTTTGCCGCATTTGTCTTACAACTGATAATAATAAAAGGTTCAGAAAAGATTTAAAAAAATATTTGTTTTTATTGCATTTACTGTTTTTTATTGCATTTTATTTACATTTACTTAATTTTTCATTCAGAAATAACAAAAAATTGTCTAATTGAAATTCTACAGTCATCAAAATTATACTTTTCAAATAGTTATTTTTCCTTTAGATAATTACAGTATTATATTACTGGAAATAATTAAAATGAATTTAACGCTGAAAATATTTTACTGAATATTAAAATGGCGGGTTTAATTAAGCAAGTGTTTAATTATCTGAGCAATGGATGCTGAACTATGAGTTTACAGTTTAAAATAGAAGCATTAATTAAATGCTAATCGTAATCAAGTTATAATTAAAATATAAATTTTTTCAACTGCAATTTTCAAAATATTATTCATGCTTTGAAACTTGTATTTGACAGTTACTTGTGTTAGAAATAAAAGTAATATTTTTAAAAACCACGTTTTTGTAATGGAGAATAATAATTAAAAAAACAAAAATTTGAAAAACGAAAAACGTGAGGCGCATGAAATACATAGCAGTAACAGTATGTGTGCTCATGAGAATGTGTGTATGCATATCTGTAATTGTATCTGAATGTGTATGTGTATGTGGTATATGTTTGTGTATATGCATGTGTATGTGGATATATATGTGTATGTGGATATATATGTGTATGTGTATGAATATGTAAAATGTGTATATGTACTGTCATGTATTTCATGCCCCCCACATTTTTCGTTTTTCAAATGTTTGTTTTTTAATTATTATTCTCCCCTACAAAAACGTGATTTTTAAAAATACTATTTTTAGTTTGATTTCTTTTTTGTACTCACTTCCAATACTCAATTTTTTCACTCACTGTGCACAAAATTTTCAACTGACATTTGACACTAATTTGAAATAATCGAATCGACAACAAAAGACAATAGCGAAAATATTAATTTTTCTTTAATTTTAATTTTATTTTACTTTGTATGTCTTTTTTCTCTTTATTTTCACGTATTGTTATCCAATTCTGAGCTATGTGCTAAATTTGAAGTCTGTAGCTAGTCGGGAAGTTAGTTTAAAATCGATTACAAAATTCCACCCGAACAGACATACACGGAGGCAAGTTGATATAAACGTGGTAAAAATAAGATATTTCATTCACTATCACCTAAAAATATTTTTCCCTTTCTAATTTCTGTGCATGTTTTTTATTAATTTTTTAAAATTTATTTTATAAGAAAGGAATTCCTTAACATTTAAAAATAAGCTTCAGTTGTGTCTGATGAAGTTTCTTTTCATGAGAGATAAACTAGTAGTTGTTAAAAAAATATAGTACCTGAGCATTGGATGTTAAAAAAAAATAATTAAATTGTTCTGTGAAACTTTGAACTTACTAACAGCGTTTCCAGTTGCTTCATAAAACGCATTCACAACCAGTGGTTGAACGAACCAGTCTCTGAAAAAATAGTTTATAGTTTAAATATGTATTTTCAGATAAATATGAGAATAAAACAAGATCACAGGGGAAGAACGGTAGCCACCTGTTGGGTTTTGAGGATTACTAAGTTTTGACAAATCAATAGCAAAAAATCTCGCTTCTCTCTGAGAGTTAGTATGCAGTGAAGATGCAGTAAGTAGAAAATCCTTTCTTTTCTTCCTTCAAAATCGTTTTTTTTTTCGAATAAATTTTTTCTGAACACAAACCGTTCTTCTCCTATGGTCTTTCAATATCAATTGGACGGTGTCAGAACAGACAATGAATTCAAATAATTACATTTGGAACAAAGTATCGAATGCTAGGGGCTTTTTTCCCCACTCTCTTTTTGTTTCTTGACCATCTTGAATATTCAATTTAATGTAAAATCTTAATTATCCGCTAATACTATACAGCTTTATTGTTTTTACTCGGCTATAACAGGTTTGCACGCGTTTACGTTCATGTATCAATTATTTAACATTGCACTGCAATACGTTAGAAATAAGTACAAATAGGAAGTATATAAAAAGTCTCCGGAATAAAAACCCATTGCATTTATGTTTAAATATAAAAGCATTGCATTTAAGCTTGTGCAATACATGTAATTATTAAAAAACTACAGTGTGTTTAATAATTTGGTCTCATTATTATATTATATTAATATAATACCTGATATAAGAAATATTTTAATTTATACAATAAATCGTCTAATTTATCCAATCCTCGAATTTATATTATATATCGTCTAATTTAACCAATTGATGCACGAACGTAAACAAGTACACACCAATTTCAGTGGCGTAAAAACAATGAATCTGTAAAGCGTCACCTGATAATTAAGATTTTACGTAGAATCTTATAGTGAGTCTAATAAATTGACCAGGGACTGTATATATAAAATTAATGAAATTATTTAAGGATATTTTTTATTTTCTTGTGCTGCCATTAAAACTGGTCTGAGAGCGTACTTCGCAATGATGTCATTTTTCTTGAAATTAATTAGGGATTTAATAGGACAAAATAACTTAAAAAGTATAAATTTTTACGGTCTTACAACCCTTTTGTAAAATGCATTTCATCCGAGTTAACGTTGAGGGTAATAAATTATTTCGAAGAAAAAAAAATTGTTCTAAAAAGCCAATTAACTTTACCCCAAAGAGGAAGGATTGCACATACTTGACTTTTTTTAAACTTGAAAATTACTTTTTTGATGTTGATTATCGTCAATAAAATTAATCTTAATCAGTGAAAAAAAACTTTTATTGCGAGAATTTGTTCAATAAGCTCTTCAGCTCAATAAAAACCGCAACAGTAAGGGAAAATAAGATTTTTTTCATGAATAGGATAAAAATTAAAAGGAATTTTGAGTAGTATGAGTATTGAATAGTAAAACCCAATTACGAACAAATATTTTCAGTTAAATCATGCAGAGAACAGATTTCTTTAATTACAATATTTTTTCTTGCGTCTTGGTTTAAAAAATAATTTTTTTTATTAGTCATCTTTTAATGAATAACTAGCTTCATTTTTAAAGTTGATTTTTTACTCTTCAAGTACATTCCACTGCATTTAATAAAAGGAAACCAAAGTAGTTTTTTTTGTAAAGAAATGGAAAATTAGCTTTTTATCTTTTCAAACAAAAAAATGTTCTATTACAGTGTATTTCTGTCGTAGTAGACTAAGTAATTTATTTAAAATGTTAGCAACATAAAGTAATATATATGCGAAAAAAAACTTCTATTAACACTTTCTAAGGAAGTAGTTAGAATACTTCTCAAAAATTTTGAAAGTCTACTTTTTACCACTTTTCATTTGAGATTCTATTTATTAAAATTTTCACTTCTGATAAAGTATGCTGGAATAAAATTGATGACCATACGCTAGTTTTAGAAAATATATAAAAAGTTATGTATAATTCCTTTTGAAGATTAAGCATTTATAAAGTTTGTCTTCTAAATTAAAATAAACAAAAGTAATGAAGTTAGCACATGGGCCGTGGTGGGAAAAAACAGTTCCTGTCTACGCGTGAACCTTTCTTTGTGTCAAAACGTCAAATGAAAGTAGAAAATGTTAAGTGGTCGTGTCTTTACTTATCTACCTTCATTTGATGTTTTGACACTGAGAAGCGTACTTGTTTCTGGAACTGAAATTATAGTATGTCCATTTATGTACTTTCATTTGTGCTTTATTTATGGTGCTTTTTTTTGATTTAGTCAACATAGCACAAAGTATTACCCTTTCCTTTGTTGGACATCTACAGAATATTTTACGAACCGATATAGTAATAAACTTAATGAGCCGAATAGGTGTTTTGTAAAATATTTTCTCCCAATGACGAATCATTTACTAGTTAAAAAATACGTCGCAGATAACTTACTTCTCTTTGTCAACAGTGCGTGTCATCTTAGTCAGTTCTTTGATTACTTCATATCGATTCATTTTCAAAATATTATTTAAAAAATGTTCCTCAGATATTTCAAGCTAAAAAAAAAGAATTATTAGTAATTTAATTTAAAAAAAGTAAAAAGAAAAACTGTTTGATGTCAACTACTAGTTTGAGCGAGTTATCAAAAACCATTAATACTAAAAACGAACGCCAAACCAGCCAACTTTCATTCTTTACGAAGATAATTTTCTTGAGTGGTAGTGAAATGATAATCTACTTATAATTATATATTGTGCGTATACAGCCAAAATAGTCAATAATCGATATAATAAATAATTGACGTAGTAAATAATTGACAAAATGACATTAGGTTCCTGAATTGTTGAAATGCCTATTTTCTTGAAAAAAAAAGCCTAAGATTACCTAGATAATCTGACATTGCCAACTAGATACTTCTTAAAGTGCAAAAAAGATCTTTGCATGAACATTGCGACGTTTCTGTGCGCTTAAATAAACTTACAAGAAAAGGGCACGAATTGAGAAATTCACTTTGGAATTAAACGTCGTATATTAGTAGTATGTCAGGATAACCTCCATAATCCCATTGGTTTGAAATGTGTTGAAAATGTATTTATCTCATACTTTTTTTTAAAAAAAATTTTTTTTCCTGCTTACCAACAATATTAATTTAAATTTTATTTTATTTTACTTTGTTATATTACTTCACTTTATTATAATTATTTTATTTCATAATTATTAAGTATTACTTGAGATTTAAATTACATATTTAATAATGGTTTTTCTGTTTACAAATTGTATTAATTTAAATATAAATAATTTTATTTTATTTATTATATTTTTTAGCTACTAGATATTATTGACACTTTTACAGTAATAATGAAGTCNAGCAGCTTACAGACGTCAGGGATTGTTCTATGAGGATTATGGGTCCTAATGTGCCCCATGAAAACATAGTTCCTGGAGAGAAGCCATGAAAACCTGGGCGAGCCCATTGTTATAGATGGAGGGTGGTCATAATGTAATGGCTCTTCGGTGTATACTGTATAATATCTTAAAGGAATGTATATGTGAAAGGGCAGAAAAAAATCACATTGCCAACTAGATACAAGTTAAAGTGCAAAAAAGATCGTTGCTTGAACATTGCAACATTTCTGTGCTCTTAAATGAACTTACAAGAAAAGGGCACGAATTGAGAAATTCACTTAGGAATGAAACGTCATATATTAGTAGTATGGCTTAAGAATAATCACCACTAAAAGTAATAAAGAGCACTAGCCAGCCAATTCCGAGAAAAACATTTTTGAAAATTTAAGTATACTTAGATACTATCTATATCTTCACTTTGATATCGGGGCAATGGCCTAATGTCAGGATAATCTACATAACAACAATGCGAATTGGTTTGAAAGGTGTTGAAAATGTATTTATCTCATTCCTTTTTTTTAAAAATAATGTTTTTTTTTTCAGTTTACACACAGCATTAATTTAAATTTTATTTTATTTTACTTTGTTATATTACTTAATTTATTATAATTACTTTATTATAATTACGTTATTATAATTTATTTCAAAATTATTAAGTATAACTGGAGATTTAAATTACATATTTAATAATGATTTTTCTGTTTGCAAATTGTATTAATTTAAATATAAATAATTTTATTTTATTTATTATATTTTTTTGGCTACTAGATATTATTGACACTTTTACAGTAATAATTAAGACCTTTAATAAAATAATACCATTGAATTACTAATATTTATAATTAGTGGCTATAATAATTAATAAGTTAGATTTTCAAGTAGTTGTTTTAAAATGTACTAATATAATCCTTACTAATGAATGTAAATGTACATCCTTATGGTGTTTGGTTTCGTAGACGGGAAAAAATCTATTAATGTATTAACAGAATTCTACAAAGTTTATTAAACGAAATCGAGAAAAAAATTCTCAAGAAGATTATATTTAAATAAAAACGCGAATTTTGCATAAAAATAATAAAACATAACTGGCGTATATCTAAACTTTCAAAGGATTGAAAAATCTTTTTGAATGTTAATGACGTATGTTCAGCTGATCAACTTCAAAAAGGTTGTTTATGTTAACAATAATCTTTTATTAATTGAGCAAGAAGCCGAATAATTTTTTGTTACATTTTATTACACAAACAATTGTTTTTTATGATAATTACAATCCACAATCCAGACTATTGTTCATTAAATAAAATGTATAATTAATTAACAAAAAAGTAAGTAATATTTCAAAGGCTTATAAATATTATTACTTTAATCATTTATTTGATTGAAAGATTAAATTAATACTGTAATTTAAATATCAAGAAATATCTAATTTTAAAGTCTTTAATTTTATCCATTATTTAAGTATTTTATAGTTATCCATTATAAGTATTTATCTAATTTTAATTATAATTTTCAAGAAGTATCTCATTTTTTAAGGAAATAAAGTTGTATTTAAACTATTTATAAACAAGCAATAAAACTTTAATTAGGACAAGCACTTGGATGTGAGGCAGGCTCTTTGAGGCATGTGAGGCAGAGTAAAAGTTAATGAAAGGCATAAGTATTTTTTTAATATGCGAAATACTTTCTTAGTAATAAATAAATGTAAAAAAATGCTATGTTTTAAAAAAATCAGTATTTTGCTAATTTTTATGGCATCAAAGCATTTTAAATGAAAATAATTTCTCAGAAACAAGTCTTAAAGAGCATGAATAATATCATTATGTATACATGTACATATTTATACATTAAAATTACAGTATGTATATGCATATTTTTAAAACACAAATATCCTTATACTCAGTCTTCTTAATAAAACATTTTCTTACGAAACTTTTTTTAACTATAAAATGCAATATGCTGATAATTAAGGCATCGAATTACATTTATTTAAAAATTTTTTTTAGCAAAAATTATGAAGCAAATAATGAACAAAAATTAAAATTATGATAATTTTTTTTTGGAGTTTCATATTTACCTAAATAAAAATAATGTTTTAACAGGATCTATTAGAAAATCGAGGTGTAGGTATTTCTTTAAAGCAATTTATTATTTTTATTTAAAAGCATTTTCTTATCAGAAAAATAATAAAAAAACTAGTATTTAAAAATATGCATCTATTTAATTAAAATAATTTTCTTATAAGGAAGCACAAAAAAAATATTGATGTTTTCTTGGGCATAAAATTTTTTTCTTAGAAATATTTTCATGCGAAAAAACTCAAAAGAAAAATACACATGAAAAAGAAAGAAAAGGTAGATAAACCAATATAAGAAAACACAAATCTAATTATATATTCTACCTTGTTGATTCATGTTCTTTTTTATGATAGATTTTCTTACTTTTGAAATCCACTTGGAAGGAAATAAAAACAAATTTGATTTTTACCAGCAAACGTTTATAGGCATTTTACTTCTAAGATCATTTTGACTAGGAAATCTTATTATGCTAAAGAAATTTGATTTTAAAAAATGGAATGTAAGAAGGAGAAAAAAAAGACTTACTCCAGCATAATCTGTATCAAGCTGAACAGGATCTAAAATGTATCTTGGGAAGCCTAACTTCGTAGTCATGCTTTCCACCTGCGTAAATAAATAATAATTTAAAAAAAAAATGTTTAGACTTTTCGCTTTAAAAAGACACATAATCTATATGGAAATTATACTTTTTCTTCGCAAGATACTCTGGTTTCAGGATCTAGCCATGTTATATGTCTAATTCCTCCCATGAATGCTTGTTTCAGCGATGTAATTAATGATTTAATCTAGAAAGAAAAAGTTCAATAGTTGATTCTCATATTATACAATTTATATTAGATAAAGATTCTGTAATGTTTTTGAAATGGTGGTTCAGAGAGCACTCGACTACTGATCTTGATCTAGGTTCGTCTTCCATCGATAGTCGGTCGATACGAATTCTGCTCCCGACTCGTACTAGCTACAGTGCTAACGTGAAACATTCTCAGTCGTTAACAAATTATGAGTGAGTCCCCTTTCCGTTAAGTTAACCGTGGAAGGTTTTCGTGGTTTTCTTCTCCATGTAACGCAAATGTGAGTTAGTTCCCTCAAAAAGTCTTTCATGAAAGCTAATTTGGCCCAATTCTTGATCCAGGAGTTTTTTTTGTTGTCTTCTGGGTCGAGTTCAAAATCATAAAGCTTCGGAGTTGAACGTTGATAGTCGCAAAGTGGGTCGGTTGTTCAACGAAAATGAGAAATAAACCAAGGTGAAAGAATAGAATGTGAAGAAACAGAACTGCACCCCAGTAATACAGAAAATAATAAATAAACAATGGTAAAAAAAGAAGCAAAACCAGGAAGAAAAGAAAACCGCAGTGGTCGGGAAAAGCAAATCAGTCGTGGGGAATTTCATAGTTTCCTTTTAAAATCACTTTGTTTTTCTCATTCACGTCTGACTAGTCTTGAGATTTGGAATATATTTTAGAGCCCTTAAAACATATCATCCTCATATTTTTGAAGCAAATGTAATATTTTATATCATCAAGCATATTTTTCCTCACCAGTTTCTGGAAGCTTTTTCTTTATTAAACATTATTCATTTTTACATTAAGGTACCGATTTAATGATTTCTAAACTGTAACTTTATCTCATATATAGGAAACCGAAAATCAATCACACAAGTTTTCAGCAAACAACGTAATGTGAATTGAATACATACAATGACAATAATAATTAAGGTCATTAAAACTCCTGATATTTTGATGATCGTTGCTTCTTTGAATACATATAATAACAATAATAATTAAGGTCATTAAAACTCCTGATATTTTGATGATCGTTGTTTCTTTTATTCATTTATTTTATTAGTGGCATTGGAAAGTTGATAATTCTGCAAAATTTAATGACTTTTAATGTTAAACTCCATAAGCTTGTAATTTTGATTTCGACATAAGAGACAACGAAACTCACGCCTCTAATAGCCACACAAACTTGCCTTTACAATAAATTTCGTGAATAAAATTAATTTGCTCTAGTACCACATGGAGAAGAAAACCACGATAACATTTAATTAGATAACCAAGGATTATTTTCGTGTTTTTTCTTCATGTAACTTAAAGGTGGGTTTTTTTCCATTTAAAAACTCTCGCCGAAGCCGATTTAATATCGGACTTAATGCTTGAGTGACTTTAATACTTGTGGAGTTCCCTTACATTTTGAGTCTGAACTGGGGATATATTGCGTCAATATTGTAATCGATGAAGGTAGCAAACAATGAACAAATGAATCTTAATCGTTGAGATTCATCTGAGTTAAGTAGTACTCAAGCTCTTAATCTACTCAAATTTCTCAACACGAGCTGATTTATCAGAGAGATTTTATGCTTTTCTGTAATATCTCGCAAGTAGTGCGTTATATGAAAATTTTACGTTATATCGAGAGGAAAACCACACTACTTTCTCGCGTTTAGTTCGACACAAAGATGACTCTTTTTCTTCGGTCTGTCTCCGTATATTTTGTCTTATAACTATAGTCACCAATCATTTCATAAACTTCGGAGCAATGGAAAATTAGAGATTTATCCCGCCCTGAGTTTGTTTATTATAAAATACATATAAATCGTGATAAACAATTATGATGCAACAACTTTTAAATTTGGAAAAATAAGTAAAATATACTTCGCTTTCAATTTCTTCATTGAATTCCTGCTTCACATATAGAGAAGCGAGAGCCATTCCAAAACCATCATTTACTAAACTAACACACTCCTTCCATCTGGCAAAAAATGTTCTTTCTTCAGACAAATTGGGAACTTCTCTTCGAAAGTCGTAATACAAACGTCGAAAATGTATATCTAAGTATGGTAAGTATTTGGCAACAAACCGCCAAGTCAAATAATTGGCAATCGTCCTGAAAAAATTTGATTAATTTATATTTTGGTGAAGTAGTTATATTTATTATATTACGGTACTATTTACGTGTAAAGTATATGACTTATTAAAAATATATAACTATGTTTATAACTAGTGAATAATATTTGCAGAGTTAAACTTACATGATAGTAAAAGTTTAGCTGCATTATAAAAATAATCATATATTTCCGAGAATTTGCAATTTTTTTCAAAAATTTTCATAGTTTAATAATATTTTTATGAAAAATAAATGATTAATTCAAGATGACTGAGAATGATTTGAAAATTGAGGATTAATTTAATTTTAAACAAGATATTTAAAAAACGTGTAGCGATAACGTAAATGCGTATAGACATGTAGGGGTCATAGATAATATATTTTTACAATAAAACAAGTGATAGCAAACGCAGAGGTCAGGATGTCTTTGTAAATATCTAAATAAAATAGTATAAAATGATATTTAATGGATTAAATTTATAAAATAGCTATAAACTCTCAGAAAAAAACCCATAATCCCAACAGCTTGTCACAATGGCTCAAGAGTTAAAGGTACCGAGCTGTCAACGTTAAGGGCTGCGATTTGAGCCTTTCAGATTCACCCAGTTTCGGATCTTTATGTACCAGTTTGCACGGGAAGTATAGGCAGATGGTGCGCAAGCCTCAACTGCCATGCCCCCTTTCACCAGAGTTTTTTTTTTTTTTTTTAANTTTTTTTTTTTTTTTTGAACAGGTTTGAGTGTTTGAACTAACAAAACAAATCCTAACTTATTGTTTAAAAGATTATTTTTCTTTTGTAATATTTTTCTAGGTATGGTAGAAACTGTTTGTTTCTTGCCATTTGCTAAATTTTTACAAAATTCGAATTAGTAGTTTAAAAATTTGTTAAAGTTTTTTTTGATACTGCATAAACTTAAAGTGAGTAAATATCATATGCAATGGAAAAGGGTGTGATTTGACATGATTTAAAGAATTGAAAGATTTTTTAAATTTAATCAGAGAAGTTTGCTGTTTTCATTTTAAGAGGTTATGTGCGGATTATTTGTAGGTGACAACCTATAATAAACTTTTTATTTATAATTTAAATAAAAGAGTGGTTTAGTAGAGAATTAAATGAATGAATTAAAAATTATGGAGACTCAGACCTACGGAGTTTAACCAACACCTCCTAGAAGAGAGAAAGTCTCAGCACGGATCAATTTAGTTGTCCAACATAACGAAAGTAAACTGTCCTTACGTTCAGGTTACTAAACTGAAATTATGGAAGCTTCGAGCTGCGGAGCTTAACTCCGGAGGATGCTACAACTCTATTTTCCCAGAACTGAATGATAATAATGTTACAATTATTTACCTCCTTATTCACCCCAGTCTTTTTTAAAGTATTCTCCATTAACTGTTATTTTAATAGTTTTATTTTCGAAAATACTATTTGATTTGTTCTTGAAAAACTAAATAGTTTGCGTATTGTGTTTTAAAGAAAGTAGTAAGTCTTAAAATTATTTTTAATAGAATTTTTTTTAGTCTGATTAGATTTTAGACATGCCATGAATGTGTTTAAAATTTACAATTTAAAGAGTTTAACAATTTGATAGATACAATTTAGTGTTTTTATGTTTACCGAATGGGTGTCCGATTTAGAAGACCAACAAGGTTGCGTAGATACTTTTCGCAGTTTACTACTATGTTGAGATCGTTCAATTTATCTTCTGGAAGTCCACTGTAGTCCAGAATGTAACCAAGCAATATCCTCCATTTGATCTGAAATCGATTAAAAAATACAAGAGTAAACATGTATCTAAGCAATAAACAAGTAAGGAAGGGTGTGTAAAAGGGGTTTCTTGATAATAGGTAGTGCATGACTTGCTTGGGGCTCACCGCAGTCACAGACAGATACGTTTACTAGTTTTATTATTTATTTATAACTCCAATAATAAATTATTTGGATAATTAATTGTCTAACAATTAATTTATTTGGATAATTAATTGTCTAATCATTAATTTATTCGGATAATTAAATGTCTAATAATTAATTTATTCGGATAATTAACTGTCTAATAATTAAGTTATTAGGATAATTAATTGTCTAATAATTAATTTATTCGGATAATTAATTATCTAATAATTAATTTATTTAGCTAATTAAATGTTTAATAACTAATTTATTAGGATAATAAATTGCTTAATAATTAATTTATTCGGATAATTAATTTTCTAACAATTAATTTATTAGGATAATTAATTGTTTAATAATTACTTTAGTAGGATAATCCATTAAAAATTAATTTGCTTGGTTCATATGCAGATATTAAAATGGCAGTTTGCACCGGTTAAAAAGGGTGATTTTTCAATAAATTGTATGAAATCCTCCTCTTCTTGGGCACTACAGCCTATGATAGGACAAGGCCACCCCAATAAGTTTCTGCCATTGTGATCTATTCTGTGCCATGGGCTTCCAGTTAGTTATTCCTATTATCTTTAGGTCCCTCTCAACTGCGTCCAACCACCTAGTCGGTGGATGACCCCTTTTTCTTGTACCTTCTGGTTTAAAAAAAGTTACTTTTTTTTGCAGGGTTTCGGTCTTCAGATCTATAAAGGTGTCCCAGCCATCGAATGCGATTGGCCTTAATAACATGAACTATGTCTGGTTGTTTATACTTTTAAAATTTGGGTATTAAAGTGGCAATTTACACCGGCTAAAAAGAGTGATTTTTTCAATTAATTGTATGAAATAGTAGTACTATATTCAGTGCAATTTGTTGAATAAATCTAATTATTTCGCATCTCAAAATTAAGACAAAATGAAATAAGATTCCATTTTGTCTTAGTCTTGTGAATATTGCTGATTTAAAATGCGAGAAATGCAAAAGGCGAGGACATGAAATTGCTATAAATTAGATTTGCTACGGATAATTTAAGTGATGTAAGAAGATCAGCAACCACAGCTGCATTGCTCAAACTGATTCAGAGGTTGAGATAATCTAGATTATAGTTTCCCAACCTTTTTTTGGTTCATCGCTCACTTGGCAAGACAAAAAAAATTCTATGCTGAGGCAAGAAAAACTATTTTTTCATTTTTTTTTAAAATTAAGCATTTTTGATAAGATATACTTGAGTCATGCCATCAATTTTCTGAAGGTTTCTATTTACCAATGCCTTGATATGAAGAATTATCTTTAGAAATTCTCCTGAAGTTGTTTGTACCGATTCAAATTAAATATATTACTATGGAATTCAAATAATCAATTAAATATTATTGTTTGGAAACTAATTTGCACATTTTATGTAGTTTTTTGAAAAAGTGAGGTGCAATTTATTAAAATTTAGAGATTTTGGACTGTTACCTGAAATCACAAGTTAACCCAATTAGTTACTGACACATACACATTTGAAATTTACTTAATTTTCAAAGATGACTATAAGAGATAAAGTTGTTGAGAAAAATATACGAGGGAAGTTTATATTCCTCAATACTCGAGAAATTCAAAATATTGTTATTAGAAATATATGTATTTTCACAGAAATTATGCCTTTTTAATTTCATTGATATTTTATTTTAAATAATTTCATAAAGGTAACTGAAATAGTAAATAAATAATGGATAATTGATTGGATTTACATGTTTTGAAACTGGTTTCCAATGGCTTGAAAAAGGTCTTAATTCACAGAATCTTTTTTGCCCTTCCATGGAACACTAGAGTTCCGTCGAATATCATATGGGAACCCCTTGTTTAAGCAAATTTGCGTTATGAACGAAACTATTGAGACCTATTGAACTATTGAACAAACTACCAATGAAAGCTATTGAGAGTAAAAAAAAATATATACAAGAGTTTTTCTTTTCAAAGAAGCAAGAGAGTGTTAAGAAAAAAAAAAATACAATGCATACAAATGAAGGAAAGATATAAAAATACTGAAAAGCTTCGCTTACTACATTTTACCAGTAAAAAAATTATGTATTAATAATGAAAAATTCTGTATAATCATTACTTTATGGCTGTGTTCTTCCTTGTCTAAATTTACTTATAAGGTAATTTTATAAGTATAAAGTTAGATTTCAGAATGAATTAATTGAAATTATATTACATTATGGAATTATATATTATTAAATGGAATATAATGCTTTAAGGTAAAAAGAGTATACCAAAAGTTCAATTACACAGTGCATAAAACAGTTGTAATTTCAAAAAGTTGAAAGTTAATAAATTTATGAAATCTATAAGGCCATCTTTTAACAGATTTTTCTGCACAAACAAATGCTGCACCTTAAACCATATTTTAAGATTTCTGCTTAGAAATTTTCACATCAATTTTCTTTCGAGGAAATAAAAAGGAGCAACGGAAGGTAGAAAATTTCCCCCGCGAATCACTCAAAAGTCACGTTACTTCATTTTTAGGGTGAAAATTATTCAGCAGCTTTGGTTTTGAGTCAATTCATCACGTACAATACGTCGCGTACAATTTGTCATGGGACAATTCGTCGCGGGTATAATTCATCACAGCGGCAGTTCATCATGTTCACAATTTGTCGCGGTAACTATTCGTCATGGTAACAATTCGATGTTCATTTCAGCGATAATTCGACGGGGTCACGCATCTTCGCTACCAAACATCATTGTAGCGACAATCCGTCATAAGCACAATTCATAATGAGCACATTCGTCAAGAGTACAATTTGTCACAGGCACTACTCGTGGTAGCGACAATTCGTCGGGAGCAAAATTTCTTGAGGTTTCGATGAATAGTCTAGTATAGCAAATAAAGGGTGTTTTTTCGACAAAATTAATACCTAATCTATTTGTTTTTGACAAAAAGATTTGTTACGTTATTATAAATGACACCTAAAAACTTTTATACCCTCTTTAGTACCCTTTTTTTCTGAGGAAAATGGGTTTATTTCAGATGAGAAATTGAATTTCTTCTAGACAAGAAAGTGTGGCATTGTTCCTTATGTAATTTTTTTACGCTGAATTGCATGAGGTAGTCAGACGAACAGTTCAGAAGCTATAAATGTTTTATGTTCAGCAAGTACACATTTGTATTTATTACATATTTACACTTCTTATACCTATTTTCACTTCTGACGTTGCTATCTAAAGAAGTGAGACATTGTTTCAATGCATTTTTTTGCTCAAAATCTGCAGAGACTGTACACAATCAATCGAACAAATATTTTAAAAGTTGCAAAAGTTTTTATGTATAAAAAATACTACTTTTGATACTTATGTATACACTTTGCATTGATATAAACGTACTGTCTAAACATGTAAATTTCTCGTTATAATTTTTACGCTAAATATGAACCATAATATAAAAATTATAAGTGTTTTCTTCAAAATACGCGTAATTCGAAAATAATATTTTAAACATAATAAAAACCATTTCACTTTTTAAAATACAAGACCTTTGATTCATATTTGCTCCCATTAGATTCAGCGACAAAGATATATAGGAAACAATACTTGACTTGCCTGTATAGCAACGTATGACATGTAACAAGTGCAAGCACAAAATTTTACTTTTGTGTGTGCATAAAACCGTTATTACTTTGTTTATTTATCTTGTTTATTTATCCCCTACATTGTTTATTTATCTTATCGATTCCTGTTTCTTTAATCATTCAATTACAGCATGAAAAACTACATCGAAAAATATACCTTGCATGTTCAGATAGCCCCTGGATAGCAATGTAAAATGTGCACATAAGTCTTATTCGATTCAGTATGAAAAAATATGTCGGAAACTTTGATTCACTTTAGATAGCAATGCTAAATGCTCAAGTGCAAGTATTAAATTGTACTTTTTGCGTACAATTTCAAAACTATTAGTCCGATCGTCATGGGATTATAATCTGTTGTGATTGGCTGACCGCTAGACGGCGAGTCGATTATGCACCTAATTAAAAAATGAAAGAAGAGAGTACATGATGATGGGCAGGTGTGTAAGGCTGGCTCTTCCTCTAATTATGTAAATCTTTAAATATTTTAAGCCCTTAATTTTGCTTTCAAATCCTTATTGCTATTTTTAATTGTTTGCCAACCGGCTTGTGTAAGGAGCAGGGAACTGTCCTTGCATCAGAAAGGTTCTGGGTTCGAATCCCGGGCAAGGCATGGATGTTCTTTCCTTCTCTGTACTATCTGTCCTCACTGTGGGAGAAAAGTTAGCCCACCTAATTTGGTGCCCCTGAAAGAGAGGCCAACAAAATCGCCCTGTAAATGCCTGAATTGACGGATGTTAACACAGGTGAGCATTGGAATTTTTTTTTAAAATTATTTTATAAATGTTTTTGTTTCTGTTATTGCCACTTGGATTTATATCAAAACGAATAATACCAGTCTCATTACCTACTGCATGAAAAATACGTAGGTAACAATGCCTCACTTACATGGCTATAAGAAATTCGATTTCCCTTTTTACTTCACTTAAAGAAGGGAGAAACGTACAGAAAAAAGTAGGAGAATTTTCAGATATCATATTTAATAATATAATAAAGCCTCTCAAGAAAATAAGTCTTGAAAAAAAAGCTTTCCAAAATTTTGGTTATTTTTGCTAACATGTTAAAAGCCAATGACGCGAGAGAGCAAGGCATTTGATATGAACTTTTGAATAATTTACAAGTAGCGGTGTGAAAAGTAACTTCAAAGAAAATTTTAATAAACTACAAATTTTTTTCCAAAACTATTACTATAAGAAATATTTCGAGAAAGCGTAGAAAGTTAGAAGCACAGTACAGGAAATATTTTTTATTTAATTATAGCATCGAATAGCAATTTTATAATTCAACAGTATTTGCAAATTTGAAAATTTTTCTTTTAATTTTAAACAATTAACGTCATACTTTAGAGCGTTTGGAAGGGTGTCTGGCGAACAATTGGTTGCTTTCAGGTGATATCGATTCTTCTCTTTACTTTTTTTTCCACCTGGTTGTAAAATACATCATGAAACATCTTTTTTTGCATTAAAAGTAAAATTTTCCAAATACGGTTCACTTCCAAACAATAATGTTTCAAATTTACATTTATTTGCGATTGTTTAGCTCTAAGAGAAGCAATTTTTCATCATTAAACTTTCTGTAATTCATAAAACCAATTATCGATAAATTTTTAAACATAAATAACAAAAAATGTTTTTGCAGACATCTTTTTTGGATTTTATATTTTAGTACAAATATAATTCCGATAATCTAGCAGATTTCTTCAGTAACTATTAAACTGTTTTTTTTTTATAATTAAAAATATCGAAATTTATTTTTGCTTGCAAGTAAAGAGTTATGAAAATGCATAAAAGGGACACCAGTGTCCCACCGGCGTTAAAGGGTTAATATCTAATGAAATACTGCTTGCTTTAAATAGCGTTTATCTTTCATAGTTCTTATTTGGCTCTTTTAATGTTAGTAGTTTCTATATTTCTTGGTAGCAAATCAGCGATATAAGTAATTCATGATTTTGTTTTTGTCTAATTATCTTATTAAATTGCATATGGTATAGATAATTTTACGTGTATTTGACACGTTTCAAAGTTTTTTTTTGTTTTCAAATGATTACAATTACAGTAGGTTACAACAAAAGTTTATCTGTCCTTGTTGGACATTACGTTCACAGCGTGTGATCCTGCTTTTTCTTTCCAACGTAATGAAATTTCTTGCTCCACCAAGAAGGAATCCAGATTTTATGAATTTTGATTTTCTTTTTTCCGTTTTTAAATTTTTTAAAGCTTTTCTTCCTCTCTAAAGAGTCATCATTAGGATCTAATAAATCATTGTTTGCCGTGAATAGAGTTTCTGTTCCTTCTTCATTCTTAGACTTTTTCCCTACAGTCAGATTTTGAGCTTCTTTGAAAGCGAAATGATCATCAGCTATTTCAAGATATCTTACAGTTTTTGCAATTGTATCGCTATATGAATTAATATCACTAGTTTGACCAATTTCAGTAAATTTAATGTCTTCCTGGCAGTTAAACTTTGAAATTGCGAGAGAGTTCTTCTTAGGATTTTGGTCTTTAGGTGGCTGTGAAATACTTTTATTCGTATTAAACGTTTCGTTACCTTTTTTAACGTGATTTTCCCCTTTCAACTTACTTGGGTCAAAACATTCTGACATTCTAAACGAAAAGTTTTCCCCAATACTAGAATTGGTTAGTCCCACGTGATAACTGTCTAGCATTGGTTGTTTATCATTGGATTTTCCTCCACGTTTTTTAAGATATTCAAGTGCATTATTAGTCTGTGGACTAAAAGAATAGTGTTTCCTTAAGTTTAGATCATGCAGATAAGAATCTGAGTAACTTTTTTGATTTTCGAATCGGATCATATGCATGTTTTGTCCTTTAATCTCACCAGGACACTGGTTGAAAATAGTAAGACTGTGTATCCTCTCAGATAATAGCTCAGAAATATCAGTTTGGACTTCTTTGTTTAGCATATGCGTCTCACATGTTGAAAGAAACATAGAATCTGTACACGTGCATTGCTTTTTGTCGTTTTCAGAACTAGATAGTTTATTTAATAATTCGTAGAAAGACGTACTTCTTACTAAAGGTAAAACGGAATGGCGTTTCTCAGATTTTCCTGTGCTAACTATTGTTAAGCTTTTGCATTTTTGTGAAACTTTTCCATACTTCACATCATAAGTTTCATTTTGATGGTTAGCCTGTCTAGTTGTTTCATCATTTAATTTAGTTTGTGTCGCTTCCTCATTGCTGAATTTTTCTCTGCAATTAAGATAAGTCAGTTCAAAATTTTTTGTAATTTTTCTTTTCTTTAGATACCAGAATGCTATACCGAATGCAACTGGTGCTCCTACACCAATAATAATTGCTATCTGCCATTTAGGCATTACTCTTACTGGTAGCTGACATAGTGTTTATAAAAATCTTACATTTTTCTCATCTGATGATAAATAATACAAATATAACTTTAACACGTTTCTGACATTGAGTAAATTATTGCTTGTGCTATCCTTGAGATATAATCTGTGATTGCAATTTCATTTTACATTTGCAAGATAAAAACAAGCTAACGAAAGATTAGATCAGCTGAAATAAATTAGTAAATTGATAAATAAATTATGTGAGTAAATAAATATAAATTTTTGCTTTTTTTCTTACTTAACCCATTAATGATCGGCTCCGAAAGTGTTTTATTCATGAAAAACTCCTATGCAATAAATAGAGTCACCCCACTTACTTGCTCATACTAAGTCGATAGCTCGTTTTCTGGTCGTAATATGAATATTTATACTATAAATGCATAACAGTAGACAGAACAATCTTGTTTCAAAAATAAATTCCGATAATAAAATCTTTCCAATACAACTTCTTTTTATATTTTACTTTTATTATGAATAGAAATGCTGCCATTTTTGCCCCAATGGTTAACAACAGTTTTTAAGTGAAATCACTTGTTTTTAAAAAATAAACAACCACTAAATATTTAATAATTTAACCTTATAAATCACGAGTTTTTTTTTTTTTAATAAACCACTTTCCGAAGGACTGCTTATTTTTGTAGCAATGTATTCTAGAATGCAAAATACTAAACTTTTTTTCTCTCTTAAATTTTCATTTCACTTATCAGAAAGTACCACATTAAAGCGAAAACTTCAAAATAGATAGGAAAATGGCCCAGACAAATTTTGATGATAATGTTATCAACCTCATAACGAAACATGAGCATAAAGCTTCAGGTTGGACGTGCATACAAAGCCTAAATTGCTTATGGTTAGAGCCCCTGAATTAGAAGTAGAAGTATAGAGGATTCCACTATAATGGAGATTTAGCTTATGGTCTTCTTGGCTAAAATAATGGTACAAAATTCTTCTGCGCAACTAAAGGTTAAGCGATTCCCAAGTGTGACTATCAAATCACAAAATTACGACTCTTGCGAATAAAGGAAAAATATGATATGAGCAGTTTTCTGACTTCAGTTTTTATAAGCAATAGAGGTAGTTATTAAGAAATAAATTGCATAACGGGGGAAAATTGATGCCGCAGAATTGAAAGTGAAAATTTCAGCGCAATATTTATCAAAATATTTTTATTTAATAAGTTAAATTGTTATTTCTGGAAGCTTAAGCAAGAACAACCAATGATATGTAATTTAGCCATGGTGGATCAGAGCACAGAGCGCTCGTCTCCCAATGAGTTAACTCAGGTTCGAATCCCAGTGATGGTTGGTAGATACAAAATCGGCTCCTAGGTTGCAGCGACCATAATGCTAACATTAAATATCCTCAGTGATAGACGGATCATGCGTTAAGATCCCTTGTCGTTGGGATAACCTTGTCAGGATTTTTCTGTTTTTTTCTAAATGTAACGTAAATGCTGGTTAGCTTCATCAAAAAGTTCTTCACGAAGGCTAGTTTGTCCCTTTACATGATACAGAAGTTCCCTTGTCTTTTGGATAGGGTACAAAGCTACAAGGTTACGGGGTTGATCAATGATGGACGTAAAGTAAACTCAAAATTAGGTTGGCTGTTCAACGCAGGTTATAAAATAAATGTATAGTGGTTTGGAAAATATTTAACTATTGTCTTGAAATTAAACTATGAAAAATAGATAAAAATTTGCTTTTAACTGACCAATTTTATGCCATAAATAATATAATTTTAAGTATAATTTTAACTAGTATAATTTTAAGGAGTGTTGTAATTTAGTTTTTGACTTTTGGATGCTGAATATTCTTATTTCTAAAACAAATATCTAATGATTTTATAATTTCAGATTACACTGAGTTACAAATTTTTATACAAATACTTGATATTGCTTAAATCGGGTGTGAGAATTCCAAATCTAAAATTATAGTTTTGATCCTGAAGCTATGGGTCTTTTTTTTAAATGACCTTTTCCTTTTGTTTGTTGAAATGTACAAGTTTAAAAACGTTATGTATAGTAGAGGGTCGTGTGAATGTTGAGACAAACTTCGAAGAAAGTTAGTGAACATCATCAGGATATAATTTGCATTCATGCCCTGAAATGTCCTCGTGCGTATCTAGGGGCCTTAGTAGGACTTATAGACACAAAGAAACAGTTCACAATAAAGAAGCGCCTCCAGCGGCGTATGGTAACATTTCCGGGCATGGGTTTCTCTGTAATTTTAATCCTGATGACATGCTCTAACTCCATTAAAAGTTCGTCGTAACAGCTATGTGATCNCAATCAGAGGTTAGCGCTGATTCGCAGCTGACGGCGTCCTGTCCTAAGAAACCAGGCCTTAAGTGGACAGCTCTTTGTCTGGTCCTAATATGAATATTTATATTACAAATGCATGACAGTAGACAGAACAACCTTGTTTCAAAAATAAATTCCGATAATAAAACCTTTCCAATGCAACTTCTTTTTATATTTTATTTTTATTATAAATAGAAATGCCGCCATTTTTACCCCATGCTTAACAACAGTCTTTCAGTGAAATCACTTGTTTTTAAAAAATAACCAACCAATAAATACTTAATAATTTAACCTTATAAATCACGAGATTTTTTTTTTATAAATAAACCACTTTCCGAATGACTGCTTATTTTTGTAGCAATGTATTTTTTTAAATATAGAATACAAAATACTAAACTTTTCTTTTCTTTTCAATTTTCATTTCACTTATCAGAAAGTACCACATCAAAGTTGAAACTTCAAAATGGATGGGAAAATGGCCCAGACAAATTTTGATGATAATGTTATCAACCTCATAATGAAATATAAGCATAAAGCTTCAGGTTGGACGTGCATACAAAGGCTAAATTGCTTATGGTTAGAGCCCCTGAATTAGAAGTATAGAGGATTCCACTATAAAGGAGATTTAGCTATGGTCATCCTGGATAAAAGGTTTGTCCAAAATTCTTCTGCACAAAGAAAGGTTAAGCGATTCCCAAGTGTGACTATCAAATCACAAAATTACGACTCTTGCGAATAAAGGAAAATTATAATATGAGCAGTTTTCTGACTTCAGTTTTTATAAGCATTAGAGATGGTTATTAAGAAACACCTTGCATAACGAGGGAAAATTGATGCCATAAAATTGCAAGCGAAAATTTCAGAGCAATATTTATTAAAATATTTTTATTTAATAAGTAGAATTGTTATTTCTGGAAGCAAAAGCAAGAGCAACCAATGATATGTAATTTAGTCAAGGTGGATCAGAGCATAGAGCACTCGTCTCCCAATGAGTTAACCCAGGTTCAAATCCCAGTGATGGCTGGTAGATACAAAATCGGCTCCTAGGTAGCAACGACCACAATGCTAACATTAAATATCCTCGGTGATAGACGGATCATGCGTTAGGATCTCCTTGTCGTTGGGCTAACTGAGGGAGGATTTTGCGGTTTTTCTCTACATGTAACGTAAATGCGGGTTAGTTTAATCAAAAAGTCCTTAATGAAGGCTAGTTTGTCCCTTTACTTGATCCAGAAGTTCCCTCGTCTTTTGGATTGGGTACAAAATTACAAGGTTACGGGGTTGATCAATGATAGACGTAAAGTAAACTCAAAATTGGGTTGGCTGTTCAACGCAAGTTATAAAATAAATGTACAGTGGTTTGGAAAATATTTAACTTTTGTCCTGAAATTAAACTATAAAAAATAGGGAAAAATTTGCTTTAACGGACTAAATTTGCGTCATAAATAGTGCTTACTAGTATAATTTTAAGGAGTGTCGTAATTTAGTTTTTGCTATTTGGATGTTGAATATTCTTATTTCTGAAACAAATATCTAATGTTTTATAATTTCAGATTACACTGAGATAAAATTTTTTATACAAATACTTGATATTGCTTAGATCGGGAGGGAGAATTTCGAATCTAAAATTATAGTTTTCTCCTGAAGCTATGGATCTTTTTTTCTAAATGACCTTCTTATTTTGCTTGTTGAAATGTACAAGTTTAAAAACTTTATGAATTGTAGAGGGTCGTGTAAATGTTGAGACAAACTTCGGGGAAAGTTAGTGACCATGATCAGGATAAAATTTGCATTCATGGCCTGAAATGTCATCGTGCGTCGCTAGGGGCCTTAGTAGGACTTAATCAGAAGCACACAAAGAAACAGTTCACAATAAAGAAGAGCCTCTAGCGGCGTATGGTAACATTTCCGGGCATGGGTTTCTCTGTAATTTTAATCCTGATGACATGCTCTAACTCCATTAAAAGTTCGTCGTAACGGTTATGTGATCCCATATTATATATAAAGTTTTTCGTTCTTAAACTTGTACATTTCGTCAAAAAAGGGACTAATAATGTCAGTTTAAAAATAACTGTAGTACTGACAGAGAAAACGATTAAAGATTTAAAACAAGGGATACGAAAGTAATTAAGATCTGTTTTGAAAATCTCATGCAACAGAAAAAAATCGCTCCCCAGTGTAATTCATTCTTCTTAAGTGCATTCAAATATCTTCAATCTCAAATATTACTTTGAAATCTTGAGTTGTTCATCACATCGATGCTGAACAACCTCATCTGCATGCAATATGATAACAATACTAAACAAGATAAATGAAATAACAGTTCCATAGTTTGGTGCAACCACTCATGTGATTTAAAACTTTTCACACTTTCCATAATTGTTGTTATTGTTGTTAATTACCTGTTACGGTTAGTTCGTGCGCAACTGTTACGTGATTAGAAAATGATTCAGTTACATCAATATTTCTGCAATTAGGGATTGTTCACCTCATTTGGTACTTGCGCTGTTATCGAGTAAATAGTTAGGCTATCGAAATCTATCTTGGATTGTGAATATGAAGTAGCTCAACGTTATTATGCATTTACTAATATATCATAGAATGCAAATGATTGTGAAATCTGGCAAGACTGGAAATTTGACCAAATGAGCGTCTAATGATTGTGAGTGAGGCAGCTGAATGTGTTAGTGTATTACATTCCTTTATGAAAGGGAATCACGATTGTAGAATTTTCAAAAACTATTTTTTTATACATATTTCAAAAGTATATATATTTAAAAAATTTTCATTGAAAAGCTGTGTGTTTGCTATTGATGTGCAAACTGAGGAAATAAGTAATTGATAATTTTAAATGACTTTTTATTTTCAAAACGGCTTTTTTACATAGTAGGGGAGAGTGGGGTCAATTGTAACAGAGTACGATTGTAACAGAGCANTAATTAACTAGCATTGTTTTTAACAAATGAAGCTGAAATGGCGTCTTGGGGACAATTGTAACATTAAGTAAAGGGACGATTGTAACAGCTGAAAATAAATTATCTTATGTTTACAAACCATTACTTTACTCTTTAAGAACCACCAATAGTTTCCTGTATCATTTATACTATGTTGCATGTGCATTATTTAATTTGTCACCTTTCACAGCATAAATTAAATTTTTTAACCCCTTAAAGTTAAAAGTTTAAACCTTTAGATCTCTGCTCATTATTATTTTACACTTAAAATATCACTACTATTTTGATCAATAAAAAAATATATCACAACTATGATAATGTGTATAATTAACTATCTTTTAGTTGAATTTATGAACTGTTACAATTGACCCCGTAAGTGGGGACAATTGTAACAAGTGCACGAATGTCAAGAATTGTTAATAACTAATATAATAACATTTAAAATAAGGTATTTATTTTTTTTCTGGTAGAGGATAGTCTACTTTACTCGTCTGTCAATTAATGCTAATAATATATTGGATTTTNGGATTTTTTGTTAGTTAAAAATGGTTAAGTAAAAAATGTTACAATTGACCCCACTCTCCCCTACCGATTTGAAATTTTTTTCAATTTTAAGCTGATTTTTCTTAAATATGTTACATCATAAGCATAACTAATGTAAGAAGAGCTTAGAGGATGAACCAAGAAAGTGACATTTTCAGAGTGGCTATATTCAAGGTAAGGGGAAAAAAGTGGTATCCGAATTATTTTAATATGAAGAAACGGATATAATAATTTTTTGTCCTATTTTATTTACTATTGCCTAATTTGAAATAATAATCACGCACTCGAAACTAATGTAGATTAGTTTTTGCCAAAAATAAAATCTGTGACATTAAACATAGTCTAATTTATGAGGCCAATTTATGTTATTTTACTCGGTTGATTAATACTAGTGAAAATGTCATTTACCTGCTGCATCCACTAAGCTCTTCTAAATCTACTAATTCTAAAAGTTGTGACAAGTTCTTTATGAGGTTATTGTAATTTTTATAAGCTTTAATTTCACGTCAATTTTGGAAATTCAGTTAGTTCTAACACACATACATATTTACAAATAATTTTGTTTGAAAAAAAAAGGTTTTGTTCCCTCGATGAGTTTTTAAATTTTTCTTAAGTGTAGTTACCCAGAGAAAAGAATAGCACTGTGCAATTTAGTATAGAATAATCTTGAAAAATGTTAACAGAAAAAATAATGCAATTTTTTTTCTATTAACATTTTCCCCTCTAACCTTAAAGACGCTATTGCTAACATAAATAGTTGGGTTACTTAAAGAGTTTCTTGTTTGTGTGGTTTTACATACTTTAGTCAAATTAAATGTTTCTTTAAGCTTCGATTTAAACAATCTGGGAAACATAATCCCGCTAGTCAAAAATCTGAACCCCATAATGATAATTTTAATTATTTCATTACATTTCAAAAATTTTTTAAGCAGAAAAATAGAAAAATTTCTGCACAAAATTATAAAATTCATTTATCCTAAGACAATTTGAATCAAAATTCTTTAATAGTTATTTATAATTTAATTTAATGAGGGTCAAAAAATTTTCATTGTAAGTTATATAAATTTTAACTTAAGAATGCAATTTTGTTTGGCAAAATACAAAATTAGAGCGAAATACTTGAATTGTTATCGTGTGATCAAATCTTAACTATACGACTTTTTTGAAATTTGATATTTCGAAAACTGTTAGACCATATGTGCTCTAATTTTGTATTTTTCCCTATAAAATTGCGTTTTTTAAAATAATGTAATAATTTGGAAATCTTACAATTCAACATTTTTCTGATAAATTTATTTTTCTATTGGGAAGCTCGCATTGACAAATGAAACGATTAATATTGACTGCACAATTATAACAATCCATATCAGTTTTAAACATTTGTCTCTTCTCTAATTCAATTGTAAAGTTAGTTTTCAAAGTATTGATTTTCTATAATTTCTAACATCTCTAAGATTTTCGCCAAATTGAACCAGTTTATTTAGGCACGTTTCTGCAGGCTGAATTGGTGAATTATGGAAGCTCCATGAGAGGCGATTAATTGGCGATTGATTGCCATTAACAAGATCTAAGCTGAACATTTGCCAACATTGACGCTTTAAGAAATATTTTGCAATGGTAATATTAAATTAGAATTTTTTAAAAGTAAGCAGATTATTTCAATTTCCACCAGCACTTGATAATAATTATCACTTCTTTTATATAATATGATATAATATAATATAATATAATATANATATATATTAGATAATCAGCTGTGGTCAAAACCACTTTAAATCAAATATATCAAACAAAAAATCAAATCTTAAAGCATTTCTTTTTCAACGTATAAATGGTGATACATTTTTCTTTTAACTTTTATAGGACTAGCAATGTTTTGATTCAAAGTTTAGAATTTAAATCAGGTAGCACAGTTATCAAGTGCGACCTTAAGCATAGCTTTCTAAGTTAAGTTACATACTTTAGTTCTTTGTTTTTAAAGAATGTTTTTTGCTTAAAGGGTCGGCAATCGTTTAGAAGCAAATAGTTTCATAGTTTTAGTGGTTTATTATATTTTTTGACTTACTGTTGCCAGACTGTACATTGCACCTGTCAGGATTAATATTTTTGACCCCTCCCTTTCTTTGTCTCAAAGTGTCGCACTTACCACTACCCGGTTGTTACAAGTGACGCCATTTTCTATGAACACATTCTTGCAGCTCACAAACAGTGCACAGCGTTATGCACAATATTTAAAATTTTGTTTATTGAACTTTAACTATGTCACAGTTTATAATAAGGTCATGTAAGGGGTCCGCCTTTGTTATGCTATATTTAAGTTTAAACTAGCCAATTTTAACATCTTGATAGATGACATCTTGATGACTTTTAACAATCATTTCCTCCAAACTTTCTCTACCACTCTTAAAAATTTTCCCGCTTGTGGCCACTCTGTATGAGTTTTAATGATATTTGTGAGCTTGATAAAGATTATACATTTACCCATTTAGTATGAAGTAAGATTGAGGAAATACGAAAATTGTTTACTAAGTTGATGGCAAGTTTTTGAATTTTTCTGATACTTTTCCATTAAAGAAGGTTGTTGGCAATGGTGAACCTTTTTTTTCGATATATCAAACACCGAGTATAATAATCTATGAATAATAATCGATGCTTAGTATTTTTAATAATCTTATTAATCAAGGGATATGAGTGCCATTGTCCGGTTTACCCTACACTGATATTTTTTTAAGGTTAAGTGCCACTGCCCAGTATACCTTGCACTAATGTTTTTCTCAGGTTAAAAGGCCTCAATACTCCCAATACTGACCATTAAGGCGAAGGATTTCTTTTGTGGTTCCGGTTTCACTCATCGTGATTTGGCGATTTTTTACGGCCTCCTTTAACAGAATGGTGCCATTTTTATTTTAGTAAAAATTTTCGATGCCACAGTTCTTATTACTCGCTCTCTTTGTCAGAAGCAGTCACGATTTCTCAAACATCCACTTCCTCCAAGCGCGATATCATTTGTGGCTGGCCCTTAGGCAATTTGCTTCACAAGAAGAACAATGCTATGAAGTAGCCAGAATTTACGCTTAAGATAGAAAAAGAGTTTCATTAAAAAGTTTGTAAGTAATATTAAGAATCAGAAATAAAAAAAAAAAACATCATTGCTGCTATTTCCAAAAGCTTTACAAATCAGCACTTGTTACATATACTATTTTTAAAACTCAAATAAGGAAACGAATTTTTTCTCATAATCATAACATTCATTCTCATAACATTTTTCTTTTTAAGGATACGCGTATTTTTATAACCATAGACACGTTATTTTTGCACGAATTTTGTTCGTTTTCTAAATCTTTAAACGATTGAAGTCAAAAATCAGTTTTATTGGTAGACTCTGTTAAATAATCAGTTTCTTCTTGAAGATTTCGCCTTTTCTTCCTTATTTTACGAAATCGTTTTCGCCACCAAGAGGGCAGCCAAATTTTCTGAAGCTTGCGCTTCTTTTTTCCATCCTTACATGTCCCAAAACATTTCTTTTGCACTATAGAATAATCTGTATTATCGAAAACACCACAACTGGCTTTAAGCGTAGTTTCTCTTGCATTGTTGCTTTTTGGCTTTACTGATGGCAGTTCTACTACTTCTCCACAAGCAAGTTGGTGCACTAAAGAAAAATCTGTATTATCGAAGGTAGCATGACTGGTGATAAGCGTAGTTTGTCTTGCATTGTTGCATTTTGGTTTTACTGAAGGCAGTTCTACTATTTCCCCACCAGCAAACTGGTGAGTTGAATCGTGATTTTCCAAGAAACTCTCAGCTTTTGTATTTACACTGATCTCATTCAACTCAAGTTTATGAGGTAGAAATTGTGAATCAGATTGACTTATATTGTTCGTACCGTCACCAATTAGATAATTTTGGATATGACTTACATTTGCTGTTTTGTTTTCATCAATAGGATTACAAAATATATTTGTGTTCATTCCTTGATAAATCTTATGTTTTGAACAATTTTCTTCATCTAAACCCTCCTTATTATCATTCAAATAATTTGTGTTCTGGGAAATTCTTTTAAAATCAGTAAAACTTGGCGAAATCAGATCACCAGAACGTGAACTGGTATTATTAGTTTGGCGATATTCAATAGAGGTAGTCTTTTTTGCGTTTCTTAACTGCAAAGTAGTGAAGAAAGATTTGTCGATTTCTTGATGTGACAAAAAATATTGATTTTTAGATGAGAGTGTGTTATTTTTGTTCATTTCAAACGTCTTGTTACTTTTTTCAGTGCATTCTTTCCCCTTTATTTCACTCGGGATAAAGGATCCCGAACTAAAGGAAAAGTTTTTGCTAAGACTAAAACTGTTTTGCTCGGCATCAGTACTGCCTTGCGTTGTTTGCCCATTGCTAAAGTTTTCTCCAAATTTTTGAAGATATTCAGATACATTATTGGTCTGTGAATTCAAAGAATAATGAAAACCATTCTTTCCTAAATTTAGGTTGTGTAAATTAGAATCTGAACTACTTTTTTGAACTTTGAATCGGATCATCTGTACATTTTGTTCCTTCATCATCTCAGGAAACTGTTCCAGAATAGTAATGCTCTGAATTCTCTCAAATGATTGTACAGAAATATCAGTTTGGATTTCTTTGTTTAGCATATGCGTCTCACACGCTGTAAGATACAGTGATTTGCAATTTTTACACATGTCTTGCTTTTTACAGTTTTGATCACCGGACATTTCATTAAATAATTTGTCGAGAGTTGCACTTCTTGCAAAATGGGAAATCGAAAGATTTTGCAAGCTTTTGCATCTTTGCAAATTGAAATGAGCAATTTCATTTTTCACATCATAACTTTTTGCTTGACTATTTTTGATATCCTTGATAGTGACTAGTCCTTCCAAGTTAGCATTATTGATTTTGTCCCAAAGAGGTGCTTTAGTGTCATTTTCAATAGGTATGGGATTTAAGTTGTTATTTTTCCAGTAGTGGCTTTCCAAATTTGATTGTAAAGATGTTTGTTCATATTTTCCTACAATTTTATCCTCCATTTGATTTTCGTTGATAGAGTGATGTAGTTCCCTTTCTTTCAATTCCTGATTATCATATAACTCCCACAATCTATTTACATCTTCATTCTTTCTTTGGTTAGTGCGGTTTAAAAATGTAGAAATAGCTGCGTTTCGTGCTGTTATTCTATATACGGGTTCATTTTGCAAAAACAGACATAGAAATATTTTGAAATCGAACACAAACGCTTTACTTATAAAAACTGACGGATTCGCTAAAGTCAAAAGTTTCGCATCTAAGGCCTCAACCATTTCCAATGCGTTACTCACTTTTTCCCCAGTTGATTTTATTAGCTTTAAATGATTCGTAAACATGGATAAAAACATTTCGCCACAAGCCCATATTTCAGCACATATTGCATCAAACTTCTCTGAAACATGACAATACAACTCTGGCGCATGATAGTAGTCCTTAAGACACATTTGGTTCTTCTTTACCAGTTCGGCACACTTTAAATCACTGAAATCAAAAATAACAGCTTTGTCTGACAACATTTGAATGGAAATATTCTTGTCACTAAGATTCATCAGACACAATTGTTTTTTGTGCAAGTAATCTAATCCCCACAAAATATCTTCAGCATAAGCTTTTTTGCGGTCGATACAGTTTGGATTATTAATAAAGTGTTCACTGTTGATGATTTCACTCAAACTTTGCTCTGCTGGCAAAGATATAAAAACACTTTGATGTTCGTTGAGACTCACAATATTAATTAACGGGGCAAGATTTTCATGTTTCAGCTTAGGCCAGTGATAGTTTTCGCCTTCATTCGATGAATACACGATTTTACCCGACACCAAACGGTGATTTGTCGCATCTTCAAAGATTAATCTTTCGGCAAAATCACCCTTCATGAGAATATCCTTTAGTTTATAATTTTTGTTTCCTTTTTGCTTCCATAAATATCGTAGCTCTAATAGAGTATAAAGAACCTTGCTCATTTTTAAAAATATAGCATCAAGTATACTGTTTTATTTAAAGTAGAAATATATAACGATCTAGGTTATTTTGTTTTTAACTTTTTTTAAATGCTTATAAGAACCAAAATTTTTTAAATTTTATTTTTTCTCTCCAAAATTTTACTATGCGTATTTTTAAGTCTTTTATGCATTTTCAAGTCTTTACGCACTTTAAGTCTTTCTAAACTATAGAGATGTCCAAGTCAGAGGCTGAACTAGATCAGTGTTTCCCTATCATTTAATCAATTTCAGTTTGCACTATTCCTATGTGACGATTCGTATGGCGTATTCCTATTTGTTGCATCTGTAACTGTTTGATCATTGATGGATTTCCATAGGACAAGTTTGTGGAGTGACGTAAGCCTAGAAATTTCTATTGCCTGAACCGAGTTGAAACTAGATTAATTTTGATAAATGAATTATAGGCACCAAGAGGAGTTCGCACTCTAATACTAGAGCAGAGTATGCTACGTATTTTATTTTTTAAATTGTAGGCAATGCTTTTTGCTCTAAAGCATACAGTGTCCCTCTATGGTAATAAACTGAATTTCTAATTGAACGATAAATTTCTCGTTTTATTTGATCATTTTCAAGTTAATTTAGAAAATTTTTCTTAATAGTTTGAATTTTTTATTTTTTTTCTGAAATTATACTGGGATGTTTCCCCCTGCTCGTTCCGCTCACTATCCTTCATTATTGCTTCTCATTGATTATTGTTTTCGTTTTCTAAAACGTCAATATTTTCCATAAAACACAGAACATTTTGTTATCAAAATGTGCAATTATTTTAGTTTCACGTAAGAACATTTTGTTAATATGTTAATTGTAACGAAATCGACGACTACCTAGATTTGAAAAATAATAAGTTGCACTTGAAAAAAAAGTTAACTGAAAGAATATAGATTGTATGACCTAGTAAGGAGAAATAAATGAGAAGCAATTTTCTTGTTGCTCAATGTTAATGATTCGAGGGGGGGGGACCTCAAATTTGCTAATTAGTTAATGAAGAGGATGTTTTAAATTACGAAATCAGACACAAAAACGTACTTTCTCTGAATAAACATTGGACAGATCGGGATTTCTGGCCCTTAAAGTAAAGGGGGTTGCCAAAATCTGAGAAATATGGTTTTAATGGTTTGGTTATGGGGACGGTCTAAATTTTGGACCCCTTAATTGTTAATTTTGCTTCTTTGTATTTCGCAATATCTCGAGAGCTTTTTAGGCAAATTGCAAAGTGCTTGCACATTAATATAACTCTTTCACCGAATGATAATTCAAAGTAAAATTTTTTAATATTAATTCATTTTTTATCATTTTATTTAATAATAGTCGAAAAAGCTTTGAATTCCAGAATTCTTTGAGGTCTAGAAATTTTTACATCATTTTAAAGAATGTAATTTTACGTAACCAAATATAAAATTTGCACGAAATTGATTGAATAGTTTCTGAGCAATCGAGTTTTAAAAAAAAGTACATATGAGATATGGCGAAGTACGCAAAAAGTTGAATTAAAATAAAGAAGTTTTTTGTCCGCCCCCCTGACGAAACTATTGGGACTGTATTTCCGAGATTGCGGCTACCCTCTACCATTTGGGAGTCAAAATTCCAGAATCGTAAAAAACAAAAAAAAAGAAAAAAGAAAAAAAGAAAAAAAAGAGTCTTATTCAGAGAACGAACGTTTTTGCATATGATTTCGTAACTTAAAATATCATCTGCACTAACTAATTAGCATATTTGAGGTTTCGGACCATTAAGATTGAGTCCTAGTAAGTGAAAATCTGTTCATTAAAAAGTTATTAGTTCAATAATTATTCACTAGAAATTTGCAGTAAAAAAGTACCATGTAGGCTGTTTGTGGGCCACTAAAAGGCAACTGCAGAACTGAAATTAAACGTGCTGAAAGGGACATTTTTATTTTGAACTTGATGCAATTTTTTTCTTCCAAATCCTACAATTATTTTGCAAGTTAATTGAAATTTTAAGTGTTTTTTTTTCGCAATTTTAACATATTTTTTGCTTAATTTAATAAGTTTGGTGTAAAAAGTCCCAAAAAAATGGAATTTACATAATAAAAAAATAAAGTGAGAGGATGTCAGATATAATACTTAATATTTGCTTAGAAATTTTTAAATTTATAAAAAGCTCTAGAGAGACAAAAAATACTCTTTACAATTTGAATTGTCATACGATATACGGTCATTGTTATATGTTATTAACAAATAAAAATTACTTCTTATCTATTATTTCACATCGAACATTCCCAATTAGTAAGTTTAAAAAAAAATTCAAGTACAGTTGATTATTTTTTAAATCTAGATATCGCTTTCGTTACGATTAACATGTTAACAACATGTCCTTAGAAATTTTTTAAATTTTATTTTGTAATCGTTGTTGAACAGCCGACCCAATTTCAGGTTTACGACTACAAATGCTCAACATCGTAGCTTTGAAAATTTTGAATCCAATCTAGAAGACAAGTGAACTCCTGAATCAAGTATTGGGAGACATTTACCTTCGTGGGGGACTTTTCTGATAGAAACCCTTATTTGCGTTAAATGGAGAGGAAAACTGCGAAAACCTCTCATGGTTAGCCTGACGGCAAGGGGACTCTAAAACGTGAACTAACTACAACTAAGTATATTTTATGTCAGCACTGTAGTCGGAGGGAGCCGGGTGCGGAATTCGCATCGACTAGCCATCACTAGATTTCGAACCCGGTTCACCTCATTGGATGGCGAAGCGCCACCTCTTAGATAAAATTATAGTAATTATATTTTATACTTNTATAATATAGATTAGCCACATGATGCTCAATACGTGCTCTTGCACGCCGAAGCCTATCAATTAAAAATGAAAACTGCTGCCAACGCGAGAAAAGAAATATCATCGGTTTTATTGATACATACGTATTAGCGTTTTATATAATATAGATTATGGGCAATGCTTTTTGCTCTAAAGCATACAGTGCCCCTCTATGGTAATAAACTGAATTACTAATTGAACGATAAATTTCTCGTTTTATTTAATTATTTTTAACATAATTTAGGAAAGTTTTCTTAATGGTTTGAATTTTTTATTTTCTTTAAAAATTCCACTGGGATGTTTCACCCCTGCTCGTTCCGCTCACCATCCTTCGTTATTGCTTATCATTCATCATTATTTTTGTTTTCTAAAACGTCAATATTTTCTATAAAACACAGAAAATTTTGTTTTCAAAATATGCAATTATTTTAGTTTCATGTAAAAACATTTTGTTAATATGTTAATTGTAACGAAATCGACGACTACCTAGATTTGAAAAATAATAAGTTGCACTTGAAAAAAAATTAACTTAAAGAATATGTATTGTATGACCTAGTAAGAAGAAATAAATAGGAAGCAATTTTTTCGTTGCTCAATCTTAATGATTCGAGGGGGGGGACTCAAATTTGCTAATAGTTAATGAAGACGATATTTTAAATTACGAAATCAGACACCAAAACGTATCTTCTCTGAGTAAACAATGGACAGATCGGGATTTCTGACTCTTAAAGTAAAGGGGGTAGCCACAATCTGAGTAATATGGTTTTAATGGTTTGGTTTGGGGACGGTCTAAATTTTGGATCCCTTAGTTCTTAATTTTGCTTCGTGTGTATTTCGCCATATCTCGAGCACTTTTTAGGCAAATTCAAAAATGTTAGCACACTTAATATAATTCTTTTACCCAATGATAATTCAAAGCAACACTTTTTTAATATTAATTCATTTTTCATTATTTTATTTAATAATAGTTGAAAAATCTTTGAATTCTAGAATTCTTTGAGGTCTAGAAAGTATCACATCATTTTAAAGAATGTAATTTTATATAGCAAAATATAAAATTTGAACGAAATCGATTGAATAGTTTCTGAGCAATCGAGTTTTAAAAAAAAGTCAAGTACATATGAGATAAGGTGAAGCACGCAAAAAGTTGTATTAAAATAAAGAAGTTTTTTGTCCACCCCCCTGACGAAACAATTGGGACCGTATTTCCGACATTTGTGACTACCCTCTACATTTTGGGAGTCAAAATTCCAGAATCGTCAAAAAAAAAAAAAAAAANAAAAAAAAAAAAAAAAAAAAAAAAAAAAAAAAAAACGGATTCTTATTCAGAGAAAGAACATTTTTTACTTAAACTTAAAATATCGTAACTTAAAATGTCTTCTGCACTAACTAATTAACATATTTGAGGTTTCGGACCAATAAGATTGAGTCCTAGTAAGTGAAAATGTGATCATTAAAAAGTTATTCCGAGTGTTTTTTTCTCCTTACTGTGCAAAGAGTAGAACGGAAAAAACTTGACATCTAATAATTAGTTCAAACATTTTTCACTAGAAATTTGTTGTAAAAAAATACCATGTAGGCCGTTTGTGAGCCACAAAAATGCAACTGCAGAGCTGAAATTAAACGTGCTGAAAGGGACATTTTTATTTTGAACTTGATGCAATTTTTTTCTTCTAAATCCTGCGATTATTTTGCAAGTTATTGCAATTTTAAGTGTTATTTTTGCAATTTTGACATATGTTTTGTTTTATTTAACAAGTTTGGTGTAAAAAGTAACAAAAAAAGAGGAATAAATATAATAAATAAGAGAGTAAGAGATTAGATGTCAGATATAAAATTCCATATTTGCTTAGAAATTTTTAAATTTATAAAAAGCTCCAGAGAGATAAAAAAAAACTATTTACAATTTGAACTGTCATACGATATACGGTTATTGTTATATGTTATTAACAAAAAAAAATTACTTCTCACAGCCGACCCAATTTCGGATTTACGACTACTAATATTCAGCACCGTAGCTTTGAAAATTTTGAATCCAATCTAGAAGACAAGTGGACTCCTGAATCAAGTATTGGCAGAAATTTACCTTCGTGGAGGACTTTTTCGATAGAATTAACCCTTATTTGCGTTAAATGGAGAGGAAAACTGCGAAAACCTCTCACGGTTAGCCTGACGGCAAGGGGACTCTAAAACATGAACTATCTACAACTAAGTATATTTTATGTCAGCACTGTAGTCGGTGGAAGCCGGTTGTGGAATTCGTATCGACTAGCCATCACTAGAATACGAACCCGGTTCACCTCTTTGAATGGCGAACGCTCTATCCCCTGCGCCACCACGGCTTCTTAGATAAAATGATAGTAATTATATTTTATACTTTAAGTAATCTTTTTTCTCTTTTAAAAGAATAAAACAATGATGCAAATAAAACGAAAACTCATCCTAGTTTTTCAAGTAAATAAAGTAAAAAATTGCTACGAATTTAATTTTTTTAAAGAAATAAATTTATGATAACAATAAACAGTCAAACAAAGCGATTCCCCCTTGAGTCATAAGAAAAAGGAGTAACTTAGCAAATTTCAATGCTATTACTTTGAAAAAAAAATCCGTAAATTCTTTGAATATTACGTTTAATGAAGAGTCATCCTGTTATGCATTTTTGAAAACTGAACTTATAAGCTTTATTGAACTATTAAAATCTTGGTTCTAACTACAAAAGAAAATTTTCTTTTGTTCTTCATTATCCTTTTTAATTTGAAGTATTCCACTCAAAGTATTTAAAATGAACCTAAAGTGAAGTGTTTTGTAAACTTTATTTTGTGTCTTCATAAAACAATCTCTTTTTATTTATGGTAATAAAAATTTAAGGGTCTATTCAACTTTAAGATACAATCTATTTGTCGTTAACTTTAAACATGATAATTTTTTTCTTAAAAAGGAAACTTAATTTCGAAAAGCCTTTTTTTACCTTCTTCTTTTTGAATTTTTTACAATAATGCTAATGATTATCATTTTATTTAAAAAAAACTTTAAATGAAGCACTATTTGTTAGCAATTTTTATTTTTTAAATGCAACATTTCTCATTACTGAGCATAAACGTAATAAATGCTCGATGGTAAATTTAATAAATAGTGCATTTTGTACTGTTGAATAATAACAGTTAGTTAGAGAAATGTAAAATCGTAAAAAATTATGGGCAATAAAATTGATAATTTTTATGGTATCAAGAATAGTACTGAATCAAGCAAGGCTAAAGTTGATTGTTAACTAGTTTATCTTAAAAACAAATTTAAAATAATTTCCTTTTACCCATTCAATTTCACCCTTAGGTGATGTGATTTAGAAAGTTTCAGTTATTGTGACCTTAATAGATAATGTTGTTCGTTTGGCTATTGAGTAAAATGAACGAAAAGATGTAATAGCTTTCCCATGCTATAAAATTGCAATAAAACATTCAAATTTAATTTTACGATTAGTTGACTGAGTATATTTTCAATATTTTGATAATTTCACCAAAGTAGTTGCGGATTTGTTTATTTTTGCTGAAGAAGAGATGTATCTTAACAGGTAGAAACTGCGACAGGTAGAAAGGGTTAAAAAAAAACCAATTGTATATTTACGTAAAATTTGAACAATCTCATGTTCGTAAATATCTATAATTTTATTGAAGGGCTTACAGTTTATCTGTCATAAAATCACTGTATACCATTCTGTAAAATTATAACTGTTTTAAGAGAATGTATCAAACTTTAGATAAGTATAGAAATGCTAACTTTATCGTTTTCTGCATTTTTAATAAGGCTCTACAGAACTTTAATATTGAACACACTTTAGAAGGTTCATCCTCATATAACTATAACTAAGTACAGAGGTGCCGACTTGCTCCAGATAGCGGATAAATATTTTCGAGTGGTAGTCTTTTAATGTATGATTCTCGGTTTGGTAAATTCAATTTATCGGTTTTTTACTCACCATTACTTCTAAATAAATCGAAAACTTATATGATACGCCACGTTGAGCGATTTAAAAAGTTAGCAAAATTAACCGAAAGTCTGCAAATTTTAGTTCGTAGATCTGTATCGTATTTTAAAAATATTTTTTTTTAACCGGAGTAGTAGGCATCTCTGAAAGTAGAGTTTAGTATAAACTTATGGAATATTTATATTTAGTGGTGGGAAGAATGACTTCAAAATTTTAAAATAAAATTCACTAAAAAAAGAATCATGCATGAAAACATAAATTTTGCTACCACTGAAATAAAAATCTCTACAAAACGGAGCAAGTTGGCTTTTTAGTAAGTATACTGATTCGGGCTCCCTTCTTTCTTGCAAACAAAACTATGCTAATTGTATACCTTTTCCATTATGTGGATGTAAGATAATGCAATGTTTATGCATATTTAATATTTTTTTTGAAATTTTCGAGTTTTTTTTCCGATGAAAAGTGTTTAGTTTTTTACATAAGAAATGTTGATGCATCTCTTATCTGTAAAAATAAACAAAATCATATTCTTCTTGCCTTTAGTTGCAGTTAACAAAATGCTGAAAGAATATTTATGTAAGTACTAACTTATTTGGAATGTTTTATAATAATTTTACAGCATTGACAAAGCTATTAAAATATTTGGCTTATCTTATTCAATAGTGAAACGAACAGCATTTAAAGTCTTAAAAATGACAATTTTGAAGGCTGGTATAAAATCATTGTACACCTTACCACGAAAAATAAATAAATCCCCTATTACACCCCTTTGGTGTGTCTAACAAAGTGCAGAAATATTTAGTCATCTAATTATCTTTGTAAAATCTGATTAATTTTGAATAATTTATTATAACTCGGCATGGGCAAAGCTATTAAAACTTTTGGTTTATCTAATTCAATAGGCAGATGAATAACATTATCTATTAAGGTCTTAAAAATGGAAATTTTCTAAATCATATCACTTAAGGGTAAAATTGAAAGTGGCTTCTTTTAATTGCGGCATAAATCACGGACTAAAAGAGCTGTTATAACTCTAACTTTCGGGAAAAAGGAATATTACCGCATTAATGGCATAAAGCTCATTTTTCAATCCTCGCCTCCAACTTTACAATGCCGGGGCACATTAAATTTTACTAAATTGCACCATCAGTGGTTATCCTGGGAAGTCGAGCGAAAATCAGTTTTTGAAATTATTGCCTTCCATCGCACATTTCCTCTGGCAGATATCTTTCATTATTGAGATTTTTTTTTGTAATCTTAGAAGAAGGAAATAATTTCAACTTGGAATTCTGTGAGCGCGTAAGAGCTTTAAAAAGAATTTATGAGTTGGAAAACATCAATAAATTATTTTGAAAATTGTGAGAGATAGAAAGTTTTCCCCTAAGTTAATTTCAAGACATTCTTGAAGAATACCTATAACCGAATTGCATGTTGAGAATGGTACTGCTTATTTGCAAAAACTCGCAATAATTGTTTAGTAGATAAAATTTAGCTTCTCAAGGCTCTGGTAGATGGTTTCTTTTCGAGTTAACTAGATATTTTTAAAATTTAATTGAATTTTTTTAAAAATTAACTTAAAAAGTAGCATTATTGGTAATGCTGAGGGTTGTAGTTTGGTAAATCAAGACATACCTTCAACCTTAGTAAATCAAGACATACCTTTAAAAATAAATTTTTTAAAAGGTTCTTTCAGAGATTTGTATTCTATTAATCTAGTAAAGTTGTTTATAATATAATAGGATGATTTTTTTAAAACAATCACCAGCCACACGTGCCAGTTCTTTCAAAAAAATTCCCGACGTTCATTACCAGTCAAGTGCAGGTTGTTATACTATATTTATAATTGACAAGTTGTAATCTGTAAATATAAAACCAATGTTAAATTTTCTTCTTTAAACAACTATTTTAATTTTTAAATTTTACTATAAGTTTATTTTTAATAAACATTATGTTATTGTCTTAAAGCACCAAAAAATATTTACATATCCAAGTCCATGATCAATTGAAGAAAGTTTTAATTACAAGGTTGAGTGGTTAATCATTGAGAAGTTGTAATCTATTAAGATAAAATCAGTGTTAATTTTTTTCCTTCAGCAACTATTTCCGTTTTCAAATTTTACAATAAGTTTATTTTTTAATAAACATTATATTATTGTCTTAAAGCACCAAAAAATATTTACATATCGAAATCCATGATTAATTTAAGAAAGTTTTAATTACAAGGTTGGTTGGTTAGGAAAGTTACAATTCAGTTTCAATTCAAATGAAGTAGGGTAAACCAACCAGTGAAGGAACACTACCCAGAGAAGGAACATTTCATATATATTGATTAAAAATAAGAATATGAAGGTTTTTCTTTAGATTGATTGGTAAGAATAGCTTATTGCCAAACAATAGGAAGTCATCTAGCTATGTTTGGGATTACCTGGTCACATAGACGTCTCTGAAATTTGTTATTATCTCTGCAACGCCTTGTTTCTTTGAAAAAAATATAAGGTGAGTGTTTGTATTTATATATTTGAAGTGGAATTAATTGCATGTAATAGTTTTATTTTTCTCACTGTGAAAAAAAGAATTCAAAATATAGTTATTGAAGTTACGTTTTATTTTTTTTAAGCATCATAGCATAATCAAGTACTGAGATAAGGGGATGTTTATTCACTGGATCACCAAACGATGAAAAATCAGTGAGGGTACAAATGTTCCTTTACTGGCTTTTTTCTAAGTTAATGAAAATGAAAGAAAAACTTTAATTTTCTTGTACCTTTGATATTTTGCATCAAAAGTATGTTAAAAATACAAAAAACAACTTCTAACCAGTGATGGAACAGTCATATTCCTTTACTGGGGATAGATTTCCCAGTGAATGAACAGTATGTGTTTATATGCTGACACTTCACTTTTCAATTCATGATTACAAAAAAAAGTTAACATTTTCCAAGTATTTGTAGATTATAATTTCAAGCATAGGCTTGTTTTTAGAAATTTGTATGGCATATAAATTCATAAAGAGCATTAAAAAATAACCAAAATTAAGTGTTCCTTTACTGGGTGTTCATTCACTGGTAAGAGCTGTTCATTCACTTGGTCTTCTTACTACTTGTTATTTGAACCTCCTAAACTTTAAAACAATATTGTTTAAGTTCTCTACAGTTTTTTTTACATAATTTGCAATTAGTAGCAAATATGTTGACACTGTCATTTAACTAAAATCACTAATTTTGAAATTAGTATGATTTTTTAAAAGGCAAGCGAAGCTTAAGTGCTCCTTCACTAGTTAGTTTACCCTATACTAATGAATTTTTTGTTAATTATTTAGAAATACATCGAACAAAAAAAGATTCCACACTGCATGTCAAATAATTTATTTTTCTTTGGGAAGAGAAAAAAAATGTCAGGTTGAGTAAATGACAGTTACAGGCTTTGACGGTTTTCATGGAAAAACTGTGATTTAATGTGTTAACTTTCGCTTAGAATGAGGCTCAATTTTATATGGTAGGTCATAAACAATTGAAAAACATCGTGTTTCTGAGAACGATCGTCAAATTAAAAGTGTACTGCAACGTGTTAAGGAGCAGTGAGGTGCGACTACAGGTGATGCTGTATGTTTTCCGAGAACTAGCTGCACGTTACTTTAAAAAGAAGTAGTAAGATGAGTCCACAGGTGACGTTAAATTCGTTGTTTTGGGGCAAGGTACAAATTACCATACGCACTTTTTCACAAATATGCATCTTTCGGTTATGCTAAATGGGCATCCTTTTCATCCTTTTCAGAGAGTTACCATAGTTTCAGTATTAAAAGCTATTTTAAGAAAAAAAATATGACTTACCCCAGGAATCATATCTTCAAGCATTGAAATGTTGACTTTATTAAAAACAAAGTCTTCTTCTGTTTGATTGTTTTCTTCAAATTGTTTGGAATCAAAAGGATCCTCGTGAGAGATCTAAAAATGTTTAAAAATGTATAAATGCTGAGAACAGAAAGTATTTTACAAACATATTCTGTATTTGTCAATCATATAAGTTAGAATCCGATTTTCGGGTTTTTTCAAATGAAATTTTTTCCAAATTTTTTCATGTAATTTTACTTTTAATGTTTCCTAATGCATAAGATTACTTTATTTTATTTTAAAGCCGTTGTTGAACAGTCGACCCAATTTTGGGTTTACGACTACTAATGTTCAACTCCGTAATTTTGAGCTCAATCTTGTGAACTATTTTTTTGATACAGAGACAAAAAAACTCCTGGATCAAGAGGTAGAAAATTTCCTACGTGGAGAACTTTTTGATGTAACTAACTCTTTTTTGCGTTACATGGACAGGAAAACCACGGAAACCTCCCACGGTTAGCTAACCCATGATCCGTCTACCACTGACGATATTTTACATCAGCATTGTGGTCGGTGCAAGCCGGATGCGTAATTCGTATCGACCAGCCTTCGCTGGGATTCAAACCTGGTTCACCTCATTCTAAAGCGAACACTCTATCCCCTGAGATTATATCTTAAACCAGAATTTTATGAATAACTTTGATTCAAACTAACTATTGTTGAGTTGTCTGGTAAGTTCGTACCGAATTTCGATTGGCGAATTTCCCAAAGCATGTGCTTCTTTGAAAGCCTGGCATTTTTTAATTCATTTCCTAAGAGGGATGTAACGCTGAATCAGTTAAAATTAGAAGCATTTTCTATTATTGTAATATTAAGTAATTGCACGATTTTATAATGCAACATTTTATGATAAAGGATATGTTTCGCGTTTAAATTACCGTTTTACAATTATTCAACGACAGTTAAGTTTTATTTACTTTTTAATAAATTTTGTTCACTCTTATAACAAATTTAATTTAAAAGTGCTTTCAGTTTACGCATTAAATTAAAATAATTAATTCAAAATATCTATTTTAAATTCTTTTTCTAATATGAATTAATCATTCGCACTCTAACTTAGTTATTATAACGCTTTTTTTATCGAGTTTTTCAAAAATATTTAGTGAGTTTTTATGGTACCAAAGATTAAATAAAAATGTGCGAAACATATTTGTGGATGAAGTTGCAATGGTAACCAAGCTAAACTAGTGAATCGGAACTAAATCTGTGCTAATAAAATAAACGAATTTGAGATCTTTTAATAGAATAATTTTTAAAAAAATATATGTTTGTCCTTAAGAAGTAGAAATAAATGCGAAGCGAGCAAGGTATCCGATATGAATTGTAACCGACACATACGTATCCCATAAACAATTATCAGATGCAGTATGTGCACGACTACTGCTCATCATCTGTTTTTATATATTTCATATATGAGTTATAACAGATCCGTAAATATTCCTTAACACATTGAATGTTACACTAATTTTACATGGCTTGCTCGTCTGGCCACACGGTAAATAACTACAAACTAAATTTGCAAATATAGATAGATTTTGCATAAAAGGTTTAGCATGACATATCTGAATAAAGTGGTGAATTATATATGCCTACGAATTGTTTAAAAATAGTGGTGGGTAAAAATCTACTAAATTGAATTTATCAAACCAAGAATCACAATAATTATGTAAATTCTAATAAATTTTCTGCTGTCAGCCAGCTGTTTTCGTGGCCTATGTGAAAGGTCAGTGTCAGCAAGCGGTGGCAGTCGCAGCCTAAATGTAATTTCAGTGTCAGTCACCGGTGGTTGACGCGGCTTGAATGTAATTTCAGTGTCAGCCACCGGTGGTTGACGCAGCTTAAATGCAATTTCAGTGTCAGCCACTGGTGGTTGACGCTGCCTAAGTGTAATTTCAGTGTCAGCCACCGGTGGTTGACGCGGCCTAAATGTAATTTCAGTATTAGCCACCGGTGATTGACGCGGCCTAAATGGAAAGTTCAGTGTCAGCCACCGATGGCTGAAGTGGCGCTCAACGTGTTAAACAATTATCACATGCATTATGAGTACAACTTTTGCTCATCAGCTTTGTTTTTTATTTATTATATATAAATTATAATGGACCCATGAATATCCCGTAAACAATTATCACATGCAATTAATTACTCTCATCGCCTGTTTTTGTATTTTATAAATATGAATAATAAGGGATTCTTGTAAAAGAATTTATTCAGTTTCCGAAACTTTCTTCGCGAATGAGAATAAGGGATAGATTCTTATATTTCTGTGTCAACAATCACTGGATTCAGGATATATCAAATTATGACCTTAGTTGTATTCGGAATTTCTTTTAGTTCCGATACTAATATTACGCTCCATTGAATTAAGAACTTTCTGTACTACGGTTTCGATCGCATCAAATATGTATTCGATCCATAAGAAAGATAAAGAAGAGTGATACAGATTTCTACCATAAATTCATACGAGGCATTCGAATAAGAATGATAACATTAAATAATTCACGTACTTTTCATTAGCTTTCTTTAAAAAATTTATAAGAAATTCCAGCAACAAATTTTAAGATAAACATTATATAAAATGAAAAATAATTTTTTTTCGAGAATGTCTTGTTCCATGAGCTGTTTTTATTCCTTAAGGATGCGCGTAAGGAAAAATTTATATAATATTTATGATTTTAGAATAAAGCATCTTCAGACATACTGCAGAAATGCATTATTTAAGAAAATAGGTTGTTCTTCAAGTCTTAAAACTTTTATTTTTAAACTATGATATTTTTGTTAGCGAACTTTTAAAAAGAATTAGAAATGTTGTTTTCCATTTTTATTACCGTAAAATAACTCACATGTCAAGATACTTCTTAAGGTCTTTTATTCGCGTTTCGAACAAACACATGCTTCATACTCCTTTGCAAATGAAAATGAATTGTTCTCAAAATGGGCTTAAGATATACGCTTCTAAAGTTATAAAATCCTAAATAATGTTATGTAAATCATATATTCTTCTTTCGTAACATTATTTAGGACTGTTTGTCTTATTAATTAAGTTATTTTTTTTAATTATAATGTTATTTTTTTAATTATAAATTGAAACTTTAACTTTAAAAATCTCGAAAACTTATTATTATTATATTATAATTTTATGATACAAATATCATGGATGAATAAGTGTTTTTGTTTTGTTTTCTCTATCATTAAATGTTTAACAGATCTTAGAAATTTTCGTGTTGCTGATTTCAAATCTGCATAGTTTTTCTCTTCCAAGCTACAGATTTCTATTTAAAAATGACATTTTTAGTCTATCTTCTGCGAAGTGTACAAGTTTAGAAACGTTATTTAAAGCAGAGGTCGCGTAAATGTTGTGACAAATTTCTAGGGGAGTTAGAGTATATCATAAGCACTAAAATTGTCTAGGAACCCATGCCCCGGAAACTGTTTTTAGTGTTTCTGAACAGGTCATACTACGGAAGAGCTCCTAGTGGCGTAGAATGATATTTCCGGGCATGGGTTCCTATGGAATTTTTATCCTGATAATGAGCCTTAACTCCTCTAGAAGTTTGCCACATTATTTACTCTACCCTCTGTTATATATAACGTTTTTAATCTTGTACATTTCGGCAAAAAATAGACTAAGAATGTCATTAGTGTGTTTCTGAACAGGTCATGCTACGGAAGTGTTCCTAGTGGCATATAATATTATAACCAGGCATGGGTTCCTATGGCATTTTAATCCTGATGATGTGCCCTAACTCCTGTAGAAGTTTGCCACAGTATTTACGCTATCCTCTGTTATATATAACGTTTTTAAACTTGTACATTTCGACAAAAAATAGACTGAAAATGCAATTTAAAAAAAATCTGTATCCTTAGAAGCTAAACTACTTTCAGATTTGAAATCCTCACACCCGAATCGGGCAAAATCAAGCATTTGAATGAATGCAACAAAAAATTTGTTTCTCAGTGTAATCTTGGAGAAGGAAAGTAAGCTGTTAAAAGATTTTTGACTGAACAGCATTAGAGTTCAAATTTTTCTAATAGGTATCAAACAGTAATTTAAGGAGAGGGATTAAAGAAATAATGATTGGAATGATAATAAAAATTACTTATGAAGAGGGCAAAAAAAATACAAAATGGAATAGAGAGCTATACTTGTCCAGGCATGCCAACTTTTGATGCTTTTTTAGGAAAATTTCTTCTCTCAGTAGCTAATTTTATTTAAATAACCGATCCAATTTTGGGTTTACGACTACTAATGTTCAACTCTATAGTCTTGTAATTTTGAACCCAGAATCCTGAAGACAAGGGAACTCCTGGATCAAGTATTGGATGAGCCGGGTGCGGAATTCGTATCGACCAGCCATTGCTGGGATTCCTACCTGATTCACCTCATTGAAAGGCGAACGCTCTATCCCCCGAGCCACCACGACTAGTTTATTTTTTGTGCGATTTTTTGTTTTATAAATTTAAAGCCACCACTACAGGAAAATAATTCAAAAGTTCATATGAAATGCCACTTTGGTTTAGCTGTTTCATGTTGAAGCTTTTAAAATGTTGTCAAAATTACCAAAATTCTGAAATCTGAAATTTTGTAACTGTCTACCATTCTATAAAATATTTTGTAAAAAGTTTAGAAGTTTTTAGCCCTTCTTGCCGATCACTTTTTTGCATAATTATTAACCCTATCGTGGTATTTATCGGATCGCAAGACAAAAACTTGTTCAATCCAGTTTAGTAGAAATCACATCCTTTACCCATTGATATATTAGGACCGGAAAGTAATGTCGTTTCGGTGCATTTGATATTTGTCATCAAGATTCTATTTTTAATCAATAATGTATTCACCCTCGCAACAACCTTTCAATGCCGGATCAAAAATGAATCGAAATGGATTGAAAAAAAATGATCAGAGTTTTAAAACTAACGAATATTTAATGCGCCTAAACGAAATTACTTTCCGGTCTACCTAATCGATTTTGGAGACTGATTTTACCTGTTTATAGAACCTTGTTCCGAGTGTAGAGTACTATGTGTAGAAAATCTTGTCTCTAGTGTAGAAAACCTTGTCTCTAGTGTTGAAAATAAACTATGTGTACAAAACATTGTCTCAATTGTAGAGAATTATGTTTAGAGAACCTTGTTCTTAGTGTAGATATGTGGGATAAGATTACATTATTGTCATAGATAAGGTTTTTTTCCTATTCGAAAATAGGAAACAGTTGTTTTGAGCTAAATCTGGGCTGTATGAGTGTAACTTCAAATTTCTCATTTGAGATTTTGCAAAATATAGTTTACTTCTCGTAATTTAATGCGGGACCACTTTTAGACGTCTTGCCATTTTAATGCCTCTGACACATCTTCGATCAGAAACTAGCTATCTGCACAGACAACTAGAGCCATCTGTCTCCACTCTGGGAAATATCGCTATATAATTTTTTTTTCAAAATGTTATGCTCTTAACTTTTGATTTTGGATCTATTCTCGTATAATGATACTTGTAGTCTTTTTTTAATAAAATTCTTGAAAATCAATATTTGGTGTTTAGCCATGTTTGAGTGGTGTGTGGTCTCCAAGCACCTTTTCAATTTCAACCCATTAATGCTTAGTTAGAAATATATAAAACTGATTTTGTACATTAACTGCCATGAAATGACAACCACGAAATTATAGAAAAATCGATCCTAAGGCGTTTTCTTTTGTGAGTGGAAAATAAATCAAATATTTTGATTGCTACTTTTGACAATATATTTGTTTAAAATATGTTTATATATTGCAAGATGAAATATTTTAATCATATATTACATAATTTCATGTTATTACGGTCGTCGAGTAAGAGTTGTATTAGTGGCAGCACTCCTTTTTCAATGTATAAATCTTAGTTTTTAAAATTAAAAAACTTTTCAACTCTGATATGTTAATAATTTAAACATACCTAGTATAAGTTTTTCCGGTTAGAAGAAATTCTTATAAATTTTGACGATGTAACTTCCAAATTTTATTGTTATTTTACCAGCAGTTCGTGAAATATTCCAGAACGACTGCACAAGTTGGCAGCTACACATGTAGTAGAAAGCGTTTTTTGGATGAGTTACCATTAATCTTTATATTTTGGTACCAAATGTAATGGTAGATTGCAGATATACTAATTAATTTTACATATTCTTACGCTCCTAGAATGTTTTAGAGCAGGTGATGTTTGATATAAAAGGCTGGGAAATCATTCATATGAGTTATAATCAAATATGCAAGGCGATAACTACCGAGTGTGGACTCAAGGTGAGTATAAACACCATAAAACGTCATTGGAGTGCAGCTGCATTGTGTGCAGATTCATATATATAAAAAAAAAACCTCATCCAGACAAAGAACATTGGATGATCCAATTAAATTTTGCAAAGGAGCAAGAAGTATGGACAACTAAAGATTGGAAGAAGGTATTTGGAGTCATGAATCTAAATTCAATTTGTTTGGAAGTAACGGGGACGTTTTATTCGTCGCTCAAAAGGCACTAGAATGAGTACTCGATATTAATGACCAACAGTAACACATGGGACCAGGCTATGCTATTAAAAGCTGATAAATCATTTAGCTGAGTTATAATCAAGTAGGCAAGGGCATAGCCACCGACTGTAAACTCAAAGTGAGTAAGCACACCATAAGACGTCGTTTGAATGCAGCTGGATTATGCTCACTGATTCATATTTAAAATAAACCCTGTCATCCGGACTAAGAATTGGATAATCCAATTAAATTTTGCAATGGAGTAAGTAGTATGGAATTATTAAAGACTGGAAAAAGGTACTTTGGAGTCATGAATCCAAATTTAATTAGCTTGAGAGTGATGGATGCTGTTTTATTCGTCGTTCAAAAGGCACTTGAATGGATCCCCGGTACCAATGACCAACAGTAACACATGAAAACGGATCAGTAACGGCCTGAGGAGCTTCGTACTATGCTTATTAAAGCATTTTAGAAGTTCACATGCAATTTTATGCTCGTGGAAGCATGTTTCAGCAGGATAATGATCATAAGTACATCTCAAAAATTGTGACAAGTTGATTTCTAGCTAAGAAGGTCAAAACGTTGAATTTGCCGAGTCAATCACTTAACTTTCATCCCATGGAACACCTTTAATAATTTATTGGTAGAAAAGTCAGGGCACGGAAGCATTTTTCAAAGGCAGAACTCCAGGATCTTCTTTCGGAACGGGCAAACATTCATTCGTTAATTCCACGCCTTGGTTAATGCATATGCTGCAGTCACCAGAGTAAAGGGATATGCAATGAAGTATTAAAAATTAACTATGTTTTCTTACATTATTTCAATAAAACTTTAGAAAAACTTAATCATCTCAAAACTTTTGATTTCAGTTTTCAAAATTCCACATGAAACCTTATGCTTGTAAAAAGACACCACTTGTGTTTGGTGTTTATAAATTAAAAATTTTCAAGTCTTTTACTAGTTCCACCTCATGGAGGAGGATTAAAGGTATAAATTACTAAATTATATCATTTAGAAATTTTGATAATAGAAAAATTAATTAACAAACAGTTTTTAATTAACAAACAGGTTTCCCAAGAGTTTCCATTAATATTTATATAAAAATATAGGAAATATTTCCCCAGTCATTTGCAATTCAGAACAAGAATTCTTTTCTAATGAACAAAATATTATCATTCCCAACGCAAAAAATATTTTAATAGTTTGTTAATAAAAGGGAAGTTAAAAAGGTTTTCTTAAATTTTTCCTAGTTTAATTGATATTTTACTGTTGTTTTGAAAATTCTCTCTTAACAACCGTGCAAGTAGGCTGCAATGCATATAGTAGTTTTCCTTAAGAATTATCATTAATCTTTATAGCGAAACACTTTATCGACCAATTCAGAAAAAGAATGGCTTTTTAATAAACAAATTGTTATCATTAACTAAAGCATTAATTTATTTCAAGCTTGCATATTTTCTGCTTTTCTTAAAACCTAGCTCCTGAAATTTTACTTTTCTCTTTTTAAACGTCAAATCAATTTCACAAGACTTTCAGAAAGTTAGTCTTTCAAACAAAATAAATTATATGATTTTTACGCAAGAAATATTTCTCTTCCATTTATTTCCTTTGCCATTTTTTCGAATAAATCATATCTGTTATTTATTGAAGCTAAAGATAAGACAACATCAATTTTCTCTAATTGTTGCCTTTTTGAAATATCAACTTCGACTTATTAATGGAGTAAGAGACATACATTCTTTTGAAGCGTTTCCCAAAACATAAATTTCTTGTAGTTCCTTTAAAAGAAAAATATTTAGTCTAAGTATTTATAATCTTCATGACTTCTGTTTTTTTAGCCTTTAAACTGGAATGGCGAAATTTTTGCATGAAATAAGAGCAGTTCATCAGATTTTATTCTGAACAAGCTGTCAATCTCTGCATTGCTTGAAGAAAAAATATCTTTCAATCTTCGTAAACAATGTGCATTAAAAACTTGCTATGTTAGCGTTATTATTTATAATCAGTTTAAACTGACACTTAATAAATAACATAATTTTTTCGCTTAGCCGGTGCCTTTATGTTATTAGATCAATCAAAACAAATTTTAGAAGCAGTTATTATTAAAAAGAAAAAAAAAACTTATACGTTGTTAAAAATTTCCGGATTAATTTATGGTATAAATTTGGGTGCATTATCTGTAAAATCTATTTTTATCGTAAAATTTTATACTGAAAATTTTATAGTAATATTTATTTAATTCGAGTGATTCAGTGACTTGAGGTAATTATTACTGTAAAAACTACGGTGTATCCGATTCTATTGTTCCGGAACATGTTCCGGTAAAAATAGAATTTGCGCTTAAAAAAAACTGGCCCCATAATTGCCATTATTTTTTTACTGTAATTTGATCCTAATTATTTCTACAGCGTGGATTGGCATAGTTTTTGCAAAAGTATGTCGCAATTGTAAAGATTTGTCGCAATCATGTTTTTAATTCTTGGAAACTATAATGGTACTTATCCATTTCAGAGAAACTGTAAAAGGCATATTATGCAGTAATTATATAAAATACAAACAGGGTGTCTAGCGCAAGACTGAGTCATTTCAAAATTAAAATATTTGAAACAAAGGGCGATAGAGGAGTTAAACAAAGAGTATGTTTATTTTGAGAACTTCGCTTTTTAATTTCAAAAGTTGGCAACAGGTGGTGGGGCAATCTATCGATGATCAGAGCAACAAATTCTAGCGTTGATACGAGAAAGAAGGTTGTACCCGATAAGGAGGTTTAAACCATGTATTCAATAGAATCACGCCTGTTTTTTGTTCTGAAAAATCACAGATTAGGTTAGTGTCCTACGGCATTTGCTTTCTTTAAAAAAAAAAAAAAAAAAAAAAAAACACTCCTCAGAATATAGCGCCATCTGTTATCACTTTTATTGGTTAAATTCCAAAGTTTCAGTATAAAATTTTTACAGCTTTTATATTAAACAAACCATTCGTTTCCTTCATCTATCCTCATTTGTGTAAGAAATATTTAATTTTGAAATTAGTCAGTCCTCTGCGGTACACTCTGTAAATTAGCTAGATTTATTAATATGTTAGGTTCCCATGATCACACTATTAATAGTATTCAATGACACAAACAATTAAGTATCTCTGGTGTTAATTGTAGTTAATTCTTATATAGTTAATTCGATTATATTATTGTCAAGTCTTATGAGGACATTTTAAAAAGCTGTTATTATAAAAGAATTTCAACATGTTATACTTTTCAAATTCCTACTAGTTTGTGATTCCATGGTTTTGTTCTACCCATGATGCAAGAAATTAATAATTAAATTTCGCAAAATATATTTTGTGAAAATGTTTCTATGCTAAAAATGTCTTGATACCAAGTGTGAATACATAAAAATAAATTTATTCACATTCATTAAAAATCTGTGTAAAATTATAATTTCTAACTGTTTCTCCCAAGAGACGTGAATTCGAAATATTTTAGAGAAATGTTTAAAAAATGCTGCAGCATTTTGCAATTCTGATGATTACCTGGTCTTTTATATGCATATTCAGGGCTCGAAAAACGGCCCGTCCGCCCGTCCTCGGCGGTCAAAAATTTCCCGCGGACAACGAATTTCTCGAATCAGACGTCCGCGCGGACGGCAATTTTCCCGTTAATGTCCGTGGTACACTTTCAATATTTGTTATCTTACAAGAGTCTAGCGCGCCACTTCTAAAATGACCCTCTAATCCAGAAATCCCGTACAGCAACATACTGCGCATGGTGCATTGATGTTTTTTCCGTCTGGGAGTACTGCAGCAGTTGAAAGGGACTTTTCAGCAATGAACTTACAAAAAAAAAATACATTACGTAAGCGTTAAACGCAATCATGAACATCCACCTAAATGGAAAACCCCTTTCAGATTTCGGTGCAGAAACCTCTGTAAATCATAGGCTTGATTGTGGAACTGGCAAACGTCATATTTGATTCATTTAAAAAACGCAGTACCCTCGGATAAATTGACATTATAGATAACTTGACCTTTGTCATTTAAATTATTTTATAAAAGAAATTAATTATTTCATAAAAGAAATACTAGGTTACTATTAGTAACCTAGTATTTCTTTTATTACTGTATAATGTAATTCTAGTAGCTACTAATTCATTGTGTGATTTATATAAATGTTTGTAATAAATAAGAAAAAATAATATTTTTATTTACTTATAAGCGACGGGTTAGTTTCAAAGGAGGACGGGTACATTGTTGGACAAGCTGTCCTCGGGGACGGGTAAAATTTCTGAGTTTTTTCGAGTCCTGTGCATATTGGCTACGTTTGAAGACTCCGTTGATTTCCACAAGTAAAAAAAAAAAATTTCGATACATTATTTAATTTATTAAAAATTCTACAAATAATTGTTTTTTCTTTTTAAATTTTTTTAGTTGATGATGAAAAAGATAAATTTATAGATATTTATGAGTGGACATTTATCATATTTAGATAAAAGCTGAGGCAAAAGTAAATTTTTTAAGGGACGTAAAAAAAAGAGAGAAGAAAGCAAAAAATGCTCATTTAGGAAACTTTTTTTAGCATTATTTCACTGAAGTGTATAAATAAGAAAAGATAAAAGACACTGAACAAAAAGAAAAAAAGAAAAAAAAAAGGAAAAAAAGAAATGGAGTTTGAAGAAAGGAAAGAAGAAAAAAGGGAATCTTTTGCAGATATGATATGGTATTGTTGATCTGAAGTGGACTGTGAATGATACTATTCTTTTACATTTTAAAAAGAAATTAAACATTTTTTTCATGTCATCAGAGGGACTAGTCATAAAAATATTTTTATCAAAATATTTTTCTCAAAAATGCGTTTAAGAGATTGGAAACAATTTTCCCTTCCTATAGTTTAAAATTTAACTGTGAAAAGTGATTAGGTAAATTAATCCACCGACTTTTAAATTTTAGTTAATGTTCCTTCGATTTAGTTTTGCACTGATTCAGAGAACATTGACAAGGTACGGATTGACAGAATACACGAAGATATCCAATTTGATTGCTTTATTCGACTTACAATTCTAATTTAAATTGCTAAAAAATTTAGAATTCAATCAAGAAGGGATTGATTATCTAGTAAAAGACATAAGAATCTTAAATGAAGAAAAAAGAAAACAAACTGGAAATTTATTGCCAACAAAAGATTATTTTACTCCATAATTTACTGAAGAACAATAGTAATAAAGAACAATATGATGAACGATTTACTGATGAACAATTTCAAAGTACATCTTTCAAAGTAAACCTCTCTGGAACGACCACTATCTGTTCCACAGTAAAATGGTCGTTAATGGAGGTTGGTAGTCCTTATGGGTTGACTTCAAAATGTTATCGAAGTTGCACGATTTTTTGCAAGAGATTCTAATTTTACTCAGTCTCATTTTTTTGGGTGTGGAAAGGACATTTGTGTTGGAGTCATGAAAACCAGATCGATGAATAAACTTAAGCGTCAATAAAAATAATATATTGACTTTTTTCTTTCTTTTGTCGTATGCCTGTTTCGGCAGTGGGGGTGCGATTGTTCCTGTTTTTCAGTGGCGCCATCTATGGCCAGGAATTCTACTTCTGCCACGCCATTCACATAACCATAAACCGTTTATAGGGCGAGTCACATTCACACACAAAATTGAAAGGACATAGAACACACACAGAGAGAAAGAAACATCCATGCCTTGCCCGGGATTCGAACCCAAGACCTTCCTGATGCAAGGACAGTTCCCTACCCCCTACACAGGCCGTTCGGTACCTACTGATATAATTATGTGTAAAAACATATTTATCACATATGAAAGATAGAAATATTTAAAATCAATAAACAATTATGTGTTTTGTTTAAGTTGTTATTTAATTTTCTATCATAAAAATTAATCAGCTTTAAGCGTGTTTGTTTAAAATGGCTAGCTTTTTTCTTTAAAGTAATTTTTTTTACTAATTCAACTTTCAATTCTAAAAGTAAATCCTTGATAGCATTGTCTTTAGTGCACTCTGTCTACCACATGAAGGTGTAAATTTCTTTAAGAGACCGTCAAAAAACGAGCTCTAAATAAGACCCTCATACAAATATTTTAAATACATTTTAATCTACTTATTTATTTTGTTAACATTTTCTGTTTTGATATTATTTCGTGTTTACATAATTAACCATTTCCGCCTTTAGTGCGGAGGTTTGTCCGGTCGCTGGAAGAGGTTTTGATGGTCTCTCCAAAAGGTTTTCTTCAACACAAAGTATACGGAAAAATTACGTGCCTCCCATAAATGGTAGTAAATAGAGAAGGTCGTTACATAGAGGTGGCCTTTCTTGGAAATAATTTAATAATAATAGTTCAAAATAATTTATTATTTTTGTCGTGATACCGTTATTGCATCATATAATAAAATTTAGTCAGTTAATAAAGGGTTAAAGGAATTTCGTGAGGTGGCTAGCTTTGAACCAACCACGAGGAAGAAATAAAAAACTATCTGTAATTTTGTAATTCCACAGAAATTTCAAAGCTTTGGAGAGATTGCTGTTGCAGGTACAGTACGAAAAAAATAAACAGACCACAATCAATAACTTTTGTTCTAGTGATCGAATCTTCACGTTCTATGGCTTAATCATTTATCAGTCGAATAGTTTCTGAGAGAGTCGTAGAGGCTGAGGGATAGAGAGTTCGCCTTCCAAAATAAGGTGAAACTGGTTCGATTCCTAGCGATGGCTGGTCTATACGAATTACGCACCCAGCTCACACCGACCACAGTTCTGACGTAAAATATCCTTAGTTGGTAGACGGATTATGGGTTAGATTTCCTTTGCCGTCAGACTAACAGTTTGAATTTTTTGTAGTTTTCCTCTCTATGTAGAGCAAATGCGGATTAGTTCCGTCAAAAAATCCTCCACGAAGGCAAATTTTTTCCAATACTCGATTCAGGAGTTCCCTTGTTTTCTGGATTGGGATTAAAATGATAAGGATACGGAGTTGAACATAAGTAGTCGTAAACGAAAAAATTGGGTTGGCTGTTCAACGACGGTTATAAAAAAGTATAGTATCTGAGAAATCGAATGTTAAAAAAAACACACTTGTAGAATTCGTTTTCTTGGGAACTATTCGACGGATTTTGCTTAAATTTTGTATTTTACCATGTAAAATCACATTATTTTAAATTATATAGAAATTGCATGCCTTGCAGTTCAAACTTTTGCCACTATTATTTAATAAAGCAATAAAAAAACAATAAATATTTACTAAAAGTTTTTTTTTTGCATGAAATGATCATTATATAAATAAATTTTTTAATCGTGTCGAAATAATTTTTCAATTCACCAACTAAATGCTCGAGATATGGTGAAATACGCAAAAAAATAAAAATTAACATTTAGGGTCAGAACTTTAAGGCGCTTTCCTAACCAAACTATTGAGTTCTTATTTCCCAGCGAGCGGGTACGATTTCAATTCATTTAGATCATCAGATAAATGATTTCAGTTCATTTAATATGCTATTTCCCAATTTTATATTTGTCCACAGCCCCTTTTATACACTTTATTTTATTCCACATTTGTATTTGTGATTCAATTATTTTATTTTGCTCTCTTTTTGACAGAGCATATCTCGAATGGGTTACTTTTTGAAACATTTTAGTTGGTGATAATCTCAATCTCCTCCCTCCAGCATCTATAAAGAAAAAACAAGGCGAATGTAGCACCATTCAAGCGTTTTTACGAAGACCATTAAGAACTATTACTTTTATGAAATACGTTAAAGAGGGAACAGTTGAAGTTAAAAGTTGGGAAACTTTTTCGAGTGTCTCATTTTCTTTTTTTTTTTTTACCACAGGAGAAAAATGAATATTTGGCGATAAAAGATAACGACATAGTTGTCTTGTTTTGCTAAGCTTGAAAGCGCTGATCCCACTTTAATTGAAAAGGAAAACAGAATTTAAAAACACTTATTTAAGAACTCTTTAAAATAATGAAAAAAAAACGCCTTTGTTTGATTTTTATTTATTATATTTTGGCTGTTTTATTCAGTTATAAAAGCTGAAGTTGTATTTTAAGTATTTTATTTTGCACAGTTAAAAATTATTTGATTAACTTTAGTTTAAAAGAAAGCGATCATCTGTATACAAGCTAAATGTACTATACCTGAACTATTAGCAATGTTAAAAATCTAGGCAAGTTAATTCCATAATTGAAACCAAACATGCACATTTGTGTCTTAGAATATCCCATTTTTAAATTTTTTTTTACTTCTCTGAAAATTATCTTATTAATTTCAGTTTTAAAAAAAAGAATCTGAAACGATTATCAGCCAAGGTTTCCAACTATTACCATGCTTTAGCAAGATGTTTTATAGAGTGGCAGATAATTAAAAACTAAGACTTTCAAAATCTTTGGCTATTTTGCCAGGAAATTAAAAGTCTCACCACAAGAGGGAAGCAATTTTAAAAAATGTAGAAAAAAATTCCTAAACTGATACAAGAAGAAATATTTTTAAAAACGTAGAAAGTTGGAAGCTTTGTTATCAGCATACAAGCATTCGTCTAAATGTATCTATTCTCATCAATTGACAATGGGAAAAAATTTAGGCGAATTGATGCAGTAACTAGAAGCATACAATTATATTTGTTATAGGAAATCTCATTTTCAATCTTAAATTTTTTTCACACCTCTAAAAATAATCATTAATTTTAGTAAAAAAGTAAAATCTGAAGAGATAAACAGTATATAAACATTCATCTAAAATTCTAAATGTACCCCACCTCACTAAAAAGCAACGTGAAAAAATTTAGGCAAATTGATGCTGTATTTAAAAGCAGATGAGCGTATTTAATTCATAGAATATTCTATTTTCAATTTTTTAAGCTTTTAAATATTATTTGTTCAATTTTAATTTAAAAGAAAAAAAATGAAATCTGAAAGGATCATTCATTATCAGACAGCATTCTAACATTCCTCTTAATGAACCCCATTTCTTTAACTAGCAATGTGGATAAGTTTAGACAAATGATGAGGCAACAGCAATTGACATTTGTCTATGCAGATGGACAGAACAGATTTGGAATCAATCATTAAAATTAAAGGATGCAACTAAAAGCCTGAAACAGATAGGAAAAATCTAGAAATCATTAGGATGGATCGTCAAAACAAAAATCAAGCCAGTGTTTAGTTTATTCAAATTAACACATTATATATACACATTTAATTCTCAAAACAATGGAATGCGTCTGTTTCGCGAGTCTGAACTTTTGGAGCCTGCTTCAAATTTCTTCAACTTATGAGAGGTTAATCGTTTAACGGTCGTAAATCATTTAACGGTTGACGTCATTATTCTTTATTTAATGATAATTTTTATCCATCAATATTTTAAATATTTCTTTCAGAAAATTAAACTGCAATAAAAAAAATTAAATTCTTAAGAGAATAATAAAATAATGATTTTAATAAACTTAGGGAATATTCCTACTGAATGTGGTTTGATGGCTTACTTTAAATGCACCAATCAAATTCTCAATTTAGAAATGTGTATTTTATATGAATTTTTATTTTGATAAAAAAGTAACAAAAAATATTGTTTGTGCAGCGTTTTAACAATATTTATTATTCAAATCGAAAGTTTGTTTTCAAAACATTTGAATTCTACAACAAAAGAGAAGAGAAGTAGTGAATATCTCCTCACTTCTCTTAAGATGAAAACCGATTAAACGTTTAAGTTCGTTTTTAAATGGCAACCACAGAACAGTTTGGAGCGGGCTCCAAAAGCTCCGAGTTGGAAAACTTGCCCGATCTCATTTATTGACAATGCGTGTTTTTATGTTTTGGATTGAGCTGAATAAGTTAAATTGCAGAAAGTGTCTCTACCGTTTTGAAACTCTTATGACATTATATAATCAAGGTATTAAAATCAAATAAGGCTTTAATTTCCACGTAACATAGAAAATTGAAAATAAAACGAAAATCCTAGATGAAAAGTAGGAAGGCAGAGGAATGATTAGCAAAATGCTTAAAAAATTATGAGAAAAAATTATGCTTAAAAAATGATTAGCAAGATGCTTATTGGCAAAAAGGTCACACGTGAAAAAATAAGTAAATCCATATCTAGATCTATCCAAATTTTATACAGAAATGCATTATATCTCATATATTAACAATGTGTATAAGTTTAGACGAGGCAGTATGTTCGTCAGCAATCGACATTTGTCTTAATTACAGAGAGTTGAGTTGAGTTTTTTTCCATACTACAATTTCAGCTGAAATATTTTTATATTCAGATCTTAGGTATGAATATTTTTTTCATTATGATACCGCAACACACGCTTCTAAAATTCAAAAATAAAAAATAAAATGTATAAATTACAAAATATTTCATTGAATAGTAATGAAAAAAATAATAAGCGTTGTAAAGTCGGTTCCAATGCATTGAAATTTTTGTATTATCTCTACACTAAATTATTGAATATTTTCAAAAAAGGGTACCGAATTGCTTATAAATACATAATAAAATGTAACTAGTTCAAAATACTATATTAAATAGTAATAAAAAATATATAAAAGTTGTAAAGTCGGTTCCAATTCATTGAAATATTTGTACCAGATATTTCAATGAATTGGAACCGACGCACTTTACGCAAAACGACGCACTTACGACACTTTACGCAAAATTACTGAATATTTACAAAGCGGGATAGAAAATTATTTTAGAATTAGTTTTTATCTGATTGAAGATAGAAGGTATTCAGTGTTTTTTATATTATATAGCTCTTTCAAAATAAATTATTAACTTATCTATCGAAATATTTAAACATACTATTCTTAATTCGAAGCACCTTGAGGTTTCTAATGAATCCCAATTATGTATAAAGACGGACGGGCTTGTAGTCACGTTTTTTTTTGTCGCAAATGCGACCTACAAGAAAAGTTTTCTGTGCTTGGATACCTGAACCGATTGCATAAAAATTGATGATTGAATTATCCTTTAAAAGTGAAAATTAGATAAAAAGAAAAATTGTTTAAAACTATTGAACTACACTCAAGATTTGTGTACATTTGACAATATGGGAACAGAGCTCAATAATTTTGTTTAGGATCTTTGTCAAACTTTTCTTTTTTAAACTGATTGAATTAGTGTGAGCCATTATTAGAGCCATACAGGGGAAAACATTTATACAATACCATGAAAGTAATTTACCTTGCTTACTTATAAATTGAATTATTTTGTTCTTTGACAAAACTTAAAAATGCTTATGCTTCTTGAAATATTTATTTAATTTAATTTATTAGCATGAGGTGGTTTCCGAAAACATGAGGAAATTCAATTTCATTTCCGAACAAAGTAAAGATTTCAAGCTGTAGATTTCTATAGACTATTAAACGACAGGTTGGTGACAAGTCATTCCAGCAATTTTGGGAAAGTTGGTAAAGAAAGCCGAAGAAAAAGAGAAACGTGAATATAGACAATTTTATTTGGCGAATTGTATGAAGGAAACGAATAAAAAAAAACTAACTTGATTAAAAAGCTTTCTATCGTAGTGAACCAAAGAATTTAAATGGATCGAATTTGGAATTCTCGCCAAAAGAAATAAAAAGTGATTTCCTCCATGAAGGTTTCCCACCAGCCGCCAACTTGTCATACCTGAATAATACCAGTAATGATTCCCAAGTTTTCTAAATAAACTTTAGATTAATACCACTTTTATTAATACCAATTTAATTAAACTTTGGATTAATTCCGATTTCACATATATTAGTAAAAACGGCGAAAGAGTTCTTAGTACAGTTTAAAAAAATTTCTAAGGTCTGAGGTTGAGATTTAACGACATACGATATGGTTAATTATCTTAAGCTGTCTCTTTACTTTTATTAAACTACTTTCGTTCTTATTGCAACTCGTTTGTTTCTTGTTTTCTTCCGTCATTTTATGTATCGACAAAGAGAAAGACTATTGTTTATTGGACCGAAACCATAGTAAGTACATTTTTGCTTTATTGTATGTGTTTTATTCAAGTTATTTACATATGCATAATACATAGCAGGGCTCCCAGTTTTCCGCTAAAATAGTTTACAAAATTTATATAAAATGTTTGCCAATTTCCTTTTCGTATTAATAATATTATCTTATAACGTTCCTAGCCATCACAATAATCCGTTTGCTGGTTTATAGATATCTAAGATCTGCTGGATTGAAAGCCTTTAAACTTAAGTGGTAGCGAAATCAGATAAATATTTATTTGCTTTAATGAGTTGTTTACTACCCCTAGAAGCTCTGACTCAGTACATCCTATCTTCATTTGAAAAAAAAGTGGTAGTTTAATCAGTCTATTATTAGAATTTTTATTTTGTAAAATTAAGACATTTGTGTACTTTACAAAATATATTATTAATAAAAACATATTATTAATATATACATATAAAATCATGTGTTTTATTTTAAATTAAATGTAGTAGCCAAAAAAAAAATTCAATTTGTTATAATGCAAAGTCTATAATTTTTATTTACTTATATATATATAAAATTAGTTTTTTTTGTCAGAACAAAATGTTGATTACAACTCCGCGTGGTAGGGAATTATCGATAATCAAATAACTTTGATACCATTTTTTAACTTTTGAGCTAACGAGATTTTATCTTCAATATTTTATAACCGTTGTTGAACAGTCGATGCAATTTTTAGGTTTTACGACTACTAATGTTCAACTGCGTAGCCTTGTAATTTTGAACCCAATCCAGAAGACAAGGGAATTCCTGGATCAGTACCCACGAAGGTATTGATTTCTCATAGGAACTTGGAGGATTTCGTGACATATTTAATACACAAGGACTCTTCCGCCGGCTGGATTCGAACTCCAGTTCTCTCGAACAGGAGTCCAACTCCCATCTAATCAGGCTATCCCGGGCCCGAGATAATGAAAGTGTTATATCAAAGGATTAAGATAATTAGTAGCATTAGTTTGTGTGATTTGAATATAATACTCATGGCTGCAGACCAGCAGCAATCGCACTATTATCTTTCAATGACTCATAGGTCAACGCGACATCAATCAAGTCCAACTTGCACAATGCCAGGAATTATGTAGTTGGCTTCTTGAATGTGTGATATATATCTTCACCTTGATTCAAACTAATTGGATTGTATTACAATGCATGCATCAATACAGATACTATGTTTACAATACAATTGTTTGTTGATACTATGTTTACAATGTGTCTATATTTTGAGCATATATCTCATTTATTTGACAATTTGATTTCTAACTCACAGGATTTAAAAAACATTGAAATAATTATTTTTTATGTATGCATTTAAACTGACGAGTTCATAAAATTAGATCTGTTACAGTAGCAAAACTCCGTACTAATGAGCTAATATTACGCACTACAATTTGAAAATTATGCACTAACAATTTAAATTGAAATTTTTTCTAACTGAACTGATTACTATCTTAGTTTTAAATCTGCTTAAATGGTAAGATAAACAAAACTACACAGTAAAGAATTCCGGATCAATTTACGGTAAAAAGTAATGCATCCTGAGTGCATCATCCGCAAAATAAATTTTTATCGTAAAATTTTAACAGTAATATTTATTTAATTGTAGGGTATCAATGGTTTTATAGTAAATTTTTTTGCTCCATGAAATTTTACAGTAAAAAAACCATAGATCCTATGGTGAAAAATACGGACACATTGCGTGCCGGTATTTTTTACAGTCATTTGCATTTAATTCAGTACATTTTCTACCACCGTCAACTTGTTAACTTGCTGTGGTTGCAATAGTTAAGAGAAAGATAAGATTTAAAAAGCTTGGGCACACTGTAAGAACTTAGAACAGTTAATATAAAATAAAAACAAGTAAGTTTTTGCAAAATTTTGTTTTCACTTCGTTTTTTTAACAATATAACTCATTCATTATTACCATAAATATAAAGGATTAAGAAGTTACGTATTCAATATTATTTTAATTATTTGGCGAAAAAAAGTTTAAAATCGAAGCTTTTGCTATTACAAGTTTCTTTCAGATTTTCTAAAATATAGCTAACCAAGTTTTTTTAAGTTCAGTTGAATTATATTTTTTGAAAAATGAATGTAAAAGTTATCTGTAATGTTGCAATATGATTTGTATAATAAACTGTATTCATAATTTATTTAGGGGATATATTTTTATTTAGTATAAAAAATAGGCTTTACATGAATTTTTCGCCAACAAATTAGAAGGAAGGTTGAAAGAAGAAGGATAGGTTAGATGTGTGTGAATTTCTATTTTAATTTTTCTTTTTTTCTATGTGCCAATTGAATATCTAAAGGGAAATTTTTTTCTCGTTAAAATAATTTTCCCCAACAATTGCAGAAAAAAAAACTACTTTAAATTGTTTTATTTTAAGAAGATTAAATTAGTAGCTCTAATTAAACTAAATTAAATTAGTAGCTCCAGTTTAGTACTCACTAATTTAGTATTCACTAATTAACTGTTTTCGTAAAACAACAACAATCACCCTAAAAATATGCACCTTCTGTAGACAGACATGAAGTAAAGTACGCTTTTAGTATCTAAGATAAAAGTTCTTCTAAGCAACGTATCTTGAAAAACACTTTGTGTAAAGTAAAATTTTTTTTAAAAATTTAACTTAATTGCTAAAGCTGTTAAAAGCTGTTTTCTATACTTTGCTTTATTTCTTTAGTTTTGATTCATTGAGTTTTTCAATCCTTTCAATGCCATATTACTCTGAAATTGATCACATTACATTTCGAATCTATAAAAACACAACACAACTTTGAAGTTCAATGTTTTAATTTTAGATTTTATAAAATTAAACTGAACTGTTGTAGTACGCATTTTTTAAGCTTGCTCAAATTTTGTGAAAGATAAAAGTGAAATATACATACGTTAGCGAATTCAATCTCAAACTCCAACATGGAATCAATATCTTTTTTTACTCTTCCCTCTTGGGCTTTTAGCAGTCGTACTGTCTCTGCAATCAGGTTTTTGTAGGATGAAACGTATCTTACGTAGTCTGGATCTGTTTGATTTAGGTAGTACTGAGTATTAAGGATAGGTGAACCTGAATAAACCTGTAATATCAAAAGAAAAGGGATTATTTGAAGAACAATAATCTAAAGGACAAGAATTTCGAATGATTAATATGCAAGTGTTAGAAATTTTTTGAAAGCAGAATTTGGTATATTTAATAATTAAAAGAACCTAATAAAACAGATTCAGGAAAAGTTTATATTATTATTAACAAAAGTATAAATTAAAAACTCATGGTTTACAAAAATTTCCTTTCTTAAATAATAATTTTTTTCCGTTTAAGTTACTAAATAGAAGGTAAAAATAATAACTATGATGAGTATCTCTGAATAAATACTCATCATAGGAAAGAGAAATTTAGCTGTTCTATTTCATTGCAGTGAGTGTTAATTATGGTTTTTTAAACAAAAATGTCTGAAGATAGTCGAATAAAAGAAATATAAAGTAGGAACGAAATCTTTTTAAGAAAATTTATTATTTCAATTTAAATGAGTTTTTATATTAAAGTTTATAATATAAATAATTCTAATTACAACCTAAATTATCCTTTTCAACTATCTTTTCTAAGTATTCATTGCTTAAGACGTTAAGGTGATGCAAAGAGCAATTACGTTGGTACTTAATTCTGATGCATTAAGTTTAATATCTTGAAATGAGTAGATAAATATATGTTTGCTAATAATTTTAATATATTACTCGTTAAAAAGATAACAGTAAAAGAAAATATGTTGTAAACAGAATACCACGATATGTTTCTGAAATGAAATAGTGTAATGAATAATTTTGACACATGAAGAAAAGTTGCTATTTTTTTAAGTGAAAATGTTTGAAATTGCCTAAAATAGTTTGATCTTTCTATATACCGTTGAAGTCACGATGAAAATTAGTAATATTTTAACAATAAATTAATCATAACAATAAATTAATATTAGGAGGGAAAACAAATGCAATTTAAATTGTAGAATTTTCTATCTGAATTGTCCAATTTAAATTACTCCACTATTTAACACATTTAATCGGTTTTTTACCAAGTAAGAAGAAAGAAAACTGACATTATATGAGCAATTCTACAAATAAACGCCAATAAGGCGGCCAAAAAAAGATAAATTATTTTTTTTTTGGGGGGGGGGGCACGCTATTTCTACATGAGTTTTCTTCTTTTTTTCACCCTAAAAAAGAAGAAAAAATCGTGAACATGAAATTTTTTCTTTGTGACATACTTTAAATGACAAAATACCAATTTCAAATTTTTCCCGATTTTTTCAATTTACGAAGTTCGATTAAATTTTTTTATTTTTGTTTTTCATACTAAAATATAATCTTATAGTATGATATCTCCATAAATTTATAATATTTTAGAGAGACATTATAATAATATTATATTTACGTAAAAATCGTTTTATCTGAATAAATGGCTCAGATAAAAGCTTCAATTTGAAAACGAAATTTTTATTATATTATAAATAATATTATTATAATGTCTCTATAACATGTGTTTATATAGATTTAATACTACAAAATTATTTTTTAGTATAAAAAGCAAAAATAAAAAAATGTAATCAAAGTTTGTAAATTGAAAAAATCGGGAAAAATTTAAAATCGGTATTTTGTCATTTAAAATATGTCACAAAGAAAAAATTTCATGTTCACAATTTTGTCTTGCTTTTTTAGGGTGTAAAAAAGAAGAAAATTCATGTAGAAATAGCGTGCCCCCCCCCCAATTTTTTTTTTTAAAATTTTCTTTGATCGCCTAATTGGCGTTTATTTATAAAATTGCTCATATATATTTCCAAAGCTCGGAAAGTGAAATAGAAAAACTTAATATTGAGGGAGAAAACGAATGAAATTTATATTATACAGTTTTCTTATTGAATAATTTTAAAAAGTGAAATTACAGCATTATTGAATATTTTGTAACGTTTTACCGTTCTAATTATAGTTCGAAATAAGGAAAATTAATAAAAAATTTATTTAAAGCCCGCCAAAAAAAAGCATAATATTCAGGGAAAATAAATAAAGTTTTAATTTTCTTACTGAATTGACCATATTGAAATTACTTCTTCATTTAACATTTTGCTGTTTCTTTAACCATTGAAAAAATGAAGAAAATTAATATATTTATTTAAAGCACGACAAATGAAACAATAAAGCTTAATATTGATTACGAAAATAATAGAATTTTAATTGTACGATTTCCTTACTGAATTGTCCGGTTGAAATTACTTAACATTGTGCCTAAATAATAAGGTAAATTAGCATATTTAGTTGGATGCCTTTCTATCTTCGATGTTGACCTTACAATGTTTAATGCAAATACTGAAGTCATTAAAATTCGATTTAATTCAATCAATATCGACAATGCTCTAAATAGAATATTTCCCAAATTTACTGGATTTAATTTAATATAATATCTTTTTTAAGAAATTTTCCTTTTACCTTAACCCAGTTAGGTTGGGATTAAAAACCCTCGGAGTTCTTAATACATAATTGAAAAACAAATTCACATTTCATTGCATGGGTAATAAAAATAAAAATTGTTTTAACATTTGATTTTTTTTAGTAACCAATCGCCATATTAACCGTAAATGACTTTAATAGTATCCAAGATGATAACAATTTCCTTACCTTTCTACCTAAAAACAATCTAAAACTGAAAGCTTCTACTTGCTATTGTTATTAATTTTCAAAATAAAGCAAAGGGTGTGAAAATGTAAAATGCAACATAAAAAAGAGTGATTTCTCACTTGAATGATTACAAAAATGATTGAATTGAGTGATATTTAAAGGAATAAATGAAACGTATCACGTTTTCCAGCAAAAAGCAAATTGCCCCACATTTATGTTACTTATTTTTTATAGGAAAGTTTAACGCATTTGAAGTAAAAAATCTCTTATCATATGATCAATTTTTTTCCCGATTGGGTTCGGGATACATATGTATGCATCATAAAATGTCCTTTAATGCCTATNAAAAGCCCCAGCTTATGTATTCTGGTACAGTCACAGTTCAGAAGAGTAGTGGAAATACTGCAGTCAGTAGGCTAAAGATCAGGGACGCACAACCGGAACCGACGAATTCAGGAAACTACACTTGCTCTCCTTCGAATGTGGGTGCAGTCAGTTCCATTGTATATGTGGTCAAAGGTGAGAAACCTTACCCTTAATACTCTAACTGTAGTCCATGCCTAAAAACGGAATCTATAGCAAACATTGAAAGAAAATTGCGATGTCCCCTCGTATATTCAGAAATGTGGTTTTTCTGTGTTTGTTTTTTAGATTGTAGTGTAAGATTAAGTTTCTGGGGTCTCTGTCAGAAAATCTTGACACATTCACAGGTGTTCGAATAGGAGATTCTCCCTCCTGTCTACTTTTTAATATTGCACTTGAGAGAGTTATTCGTGATTCAGGCATCAATACCAGTGGTCACATTTTTACTAGATCAGTACAACTACTTGCATATGCTGATGATGTTGATATAATTGTTCGTTCCCTGCCTGCCCTGAAAGAGGCATTTCTTGCCATTATCCCCTGCAAGGCAAATGGGCATGGTCATAAATGTAGAGAAAACAAAATATATGTTATTCTCAAGAAACTGAGTCCCAGACCCCTATCTTGAAATAAGTTCTTGTAGATTTGAAGCAGTGAGGAGTTTTACTTACTTAGAATCAATTATTACCATTGACAACAGAATTACTCCTGAAATAAAAAACCGACTCTATCTGGCGAATAGGGCTATCTATGGGCTGAGAAGACATATTAAATCTAGGTTTCTTTCTAGAAAAACAAAGTTCTTAATCTACAAAACTCTGGTCTGGCCAGTCTTGACATACGCTTCTGAAGCTTGGACAATGGCAAAACTGGTGGAAAATTTTATCGCAATATTTGAGAGAAGGATTTTGCGGGGTATACTTGGTGGTGTAAATGAAAACAATAGCTGGCAAAGGAGATTTAACTTTGAGCTGTACAAGATTTGTAAGCAACCTGATATTATTAAATACATAAAAATAAATAGAATGAATTGGATCGTCCACGTGATTCGAATGAGTGACGACAACACAATAAAAACGATATTGCTTTTTAGACCCACTGGAAAAAGAAAGCGGGGAAGGCCGGGGTTGAGATGGGCTGACTCAGTGGAGTCTGATTTTCTCGCAATTAATGAAAAGAATTGGAGATCAAAGATAAATCGGAAGTCATCATGGAGATATCTTCAGAGGAAGGCATTGTCTCACATTAGGCTGTCACATTAGGCTGCCAACTATGATGATGATCATCATCAGATAAATCAGATAAATATTTATTTGCTTTGATGAGTTGTTTGCTACCCCTGGAAGCTCTGACTCAGTACACCTTATTCTCATTTGAAAAAAAGTGGTAGTTTAATCATTCTATTATTAGCATTTATTTCACAAAATTAAGACATTCGTGTATTTCATAAAATATATTATTAATAAAAATATATTATTAATGTATACATATAAAATCATGCTCTTTATTTTAAATTAAATACAGTAGCTAAAAAAGAAATCAGTTTGTAATAACGCAAAGTTCTACAATTTTTATTTATTTATTTATACATAAAATTAGTTTTTTTTTTGTCAGAACAAAATGTTGATTACAAGCCCGCTCGGTAAGGAATTATTGATAATAAAATAATTTTGATACCATTTTTTAACTTTTGAGATAACGAGATTATTAAATCAAAGGATTGAGATAATTAGTAGCATTAGTTCGTGTGATTTGAATATAATACTCATGGCAGCCGACCGGCAACAATCGCACTATTATCTTTCAGTGACTTGTAGGTCAACGCGACGTCAATCAGGTCCAACTTGCACAATGCTAGGAATTATGTAGTTGGCTTCTTGAATGTGTAATATATATCTTCGCCTTGATTCAAACTAATCGGATTGTATTACAATGCATACATCAATAGAGATACTATGTTTACAATACAATTGTTTGTTGATATTATGTTTACAATGTGTCTATATTTTGGGCATATATCTCATTTATTTGATAATTTGATTTCTAACTCACAGGATTTAAAAAATATTGAAATAATTCTTTTTTATGCATGCATTTAAACTGAAGAGTTTATAAAATTAGATCTGTTACAGTTGCAAAATATCATGTCACTCCGTACTAATGAGCTAATACTACACACTAACAATTTGAAAATTATGCACTAACAATTTAAATTGAAATTTTTTCTAACTAAACTGATTACTATCTTAGTTTTAAATCTGCTTAAATGGTAAGACAAACAAAAACTACACAGTAAATAATTCCGGATCAATTTACGGTAAAAAGTACTGGCATCCTGGGTGCATCATCCGTAAAATGAATTTTTATCGTAAAATTTTAACAGTAATATTTATTTAATTATAAGGAATCAATGGTTTTATAGTAAATACTTCTGTAAAAAGTACAGTATATAAATTTTTTTGTTCCATGAAATTTTATAGTAAAAAGGGATCTATGGGGAAAAATACGGGCACATTGCGTGCCGGTACTTTTTACCGTAATTTGCATTTAATTCAGTACATTTTCTACTGCCGTCAACTAGTCAACTTTCTGTGGTTGCAATAGTTAAGAGAAAGATAAGATTTAAAAAGATTGGGCACCCTGTAAGCACTTAGAACAGTTAATAAAAACAAATAAGTGGTTTCAAAATTTTGTTTTCACTTCGTTTTTTTAACAATATAACTCATTCATTATTACCGTAAATATAAATGATAAAGAAATTATGTAGGGTAAACTAACCTGTGAAGGAACATTTAAGCTTCGCTTGCCTTTTAAAAAATCATATTAATTTCAAAATTCGTAATTTTAGTTAAATGACAGTGTCAACATATTTGTTACTAATTGCAAATTATGTAAAAAAATTGTAGAGAACTTACATAATACTGTTTTAAAGTTTTGGAGGTTCAAATAACAAGTAGTAAGAAGACCAAGTGAAGGAACAGCTCTTACCAGTGAATGAACACCCAGTAAAGGAACACTTAATTTTGGTTATTTTTTAATGCTCTTTATGAATTTATAAGCCACACAAATATTTAAAAACAAGCCTATTCTTTGATGCGGAACATCACTGAAGGTACTAGAAAATTAAAGTTTATCTTTTATTTTCATTAACTTAGAAAATAAAAACAGTAAAGGAACACTTGTTCCTTCACTGGTTTTTCATCGTTTGGTGATCGAGTGAATAAACACCCCCATATCTCAGTACTTTATTATGCAATGATGCTTAAAAAAATAAAACCTAACTTCAATAACTATATTTTGAATTCTCTTTTTCACAGTGAGAAAAATAAAACAATTACATGCAATTAACTCCACTTCAAAAATATAAATACAAACACTCACCTTATATATATCACTTTTCAAAGAAACAAGGTGTTGCAGAGATAATAACAAATTCAAAAATTTTTCCAGAGAAGTCTATTTGACCAGGTAATCCAAAACAGTGCTAGATGACTTCCTACTGTTTGGCAGTAAGCTATTGTTTGTTACCAATCAATCTAAAGAAAAACTTTCAAATTCTTATTTTTAATCAATATATATGAAATGTTCCTTCACTGGNAAAGTTATCTGTAATGTTGCAATATGATTTGTATAATAAACTGTATTCATAATTTATTTAGGGGATATATTTTTATTTAGTATAAAAAATAGGCTTTACATGAATTTTTCGCCAACAAATTAGAAGGAAGGTTGAAAGAAGAAGGATAGGTTAGATGTGTGTGAATTTCTATTTTAATTTTTCTTTTTTTCTATGTGCCAATTGAATATCTAAAGGGAAATTTTTTTCTCGTTAAAATAATTTTCCCCAACAATTGCAGAAAAAAAAACTACTTTAAATTGTTTTATTTTAAGAAGATTAAATTAGTAGCTCTAATTAAACTAAATTAAATTAGTAGCTCCAGTTTAGTACTCACTAATTTAGTATTCACTAATTAACTGTTTTCGTAAAACAACAACAATCACCCTAAAAATATGCACCTTCTGTAGACAGACATGAAGTAAAGTACGCTTTTAGTATCTAAGATAAAAGTTCTTCTAAGCAACGTATCTTGAAAAACACTTTGTGTAAAGTAAAATTTTTTTTAAAAATTTAACTTAATTGCTAAAGCTGTTAAAAGCTGTTTTCTATACTTTGCTTTATTTCTTTAGTTTTGATTCATTGAGTTTTTCAATCCTTTCAATGCCATATTACTCTGAAATTGATCACATTACATTTCGAATCTATAAAAACACAACACAACTTTGAAGTTCAATGTTTTAATTTTAGATTTTATAAAATTAAACTGAACTGTTGTAGTACGCATTTTTTAAGCTTGCTCAAATTTTGTGAAAGATAAAAGTGAAATATACATACGTTAGCGAATTCAATCTCAAACTCCAACATGGAATCAATATCTTTTTTTACTCTTCCCTCTTGGGCTTTTAGCAGTCGTACTGTCTCTGCAATCAGGTTTTTGTAGGATGACACGTATCTTACGTAGTCTGGATCTGTTTGATTTAGATAGTATTGAGTATTAAGGATAGGTGAACCTGAATAAACCTGTAATATCATAAGAAAAGAGATTATTTGAAGAACAATAATCTAAAGGACAAGCATTTTGAATGATTAATACGCAAGTGTTATAAATTTTTTTAAAAAACAGAATTTGGAATATTTAATAATTAAAAAAAACTCAATAAAATAGGTTTAGAAAGAGTTTATATTATTATTAACAAAAGTATAAATTAAAAACTTATGGTTTACAAAAAATTTCCTTCTTTAAATAATAATTTTTCTTGACTAAAATTACTAAATAGAAGGTAAAAATAATAACTATGATGAGTATTTATGAATAAATACTCATCATAGGAAAGAAAAATTTAGCTCTTCTATTTTATTGCAGTGTGTGTTAATTATGGGTTTTTAAGCAAAAATGTCTCAAGATAGTCGAATAAAAAAATATAAAATAGGAACGAAATCTTTTTAAGAAAATTTATTATTTAAATGAGTTTTTATATGAAAGTATATAATTTAAATAAATCTAATTACAACCTAAATTATCCTTTTCAACTATCTTTTCTAAGTATTAATTGCTTAAGACGTTAAGGTGATGCAAAGAGCAATTAGGTTGGTACTTAATTCTGATGCATTAAGTTTAATATCTTGAAATAAGTAGATAAATATACGTTTGCAAATAATTTCAATATATTACTTGCTAAAAAGATAACAATAAAAGAAAATATGCTGTAAACAAAATACCTCGATATGTTTCTGAAATGAAATAGTGTAATTTATAATTTTGACGGATGAAGCAAAATTACTATTTTTTTAAGTGAAAATTTATGAAATTGTCTAAAATAGTTTGACCTTTCTATAAACCGTTGAAGTCACGATGAAAATTGGACAAGTGAAAAAAACAATAAATTAATATTAAGGGGGAAAACAAATGCTATTTAAATTGTAGAATTTTCTAACTGAATTGTCAAATTTAAATTACTCCCCTATTTAACACATTTAATCGGTTTTTTATCAAGTAAGAAGAAAGAAAACTGACATTATATATATTTCTAAAGTTCGGAAAGTGAAGTAGAAAAGCTTAATATTGAGGGAGAAAACGAATGTCATTTATATTATACAGTTTTCTTATTGAATAATTTTAAAAAGTGACATTACTGCATTATTTAATATTTTGCAACATTTGGCAGTTCTAATTAAAGTTCGAAATAAGGAAAATTAATAAAAAATTTATTTAATGCTTGATAAAGAAAACGTAATATTCAAGGAAAATAAATAACGTTTTAATTTCCTTTCTGAATTGACTCTATTGAAATTAATGAATTGAAATTATTTCTTCATTTAACATTTTGATGTGTTTTTAACCATTGAAAAAAAATGAAGAAAAATAATATATTTATTTAAAGCACGACAAGTGAAACAATAAAGCTTAATATTGAGGAAGAAAATAATAAAATTTTAATTGAACGATTTCCTTATTGAATTGTCCGGTTGAAATTACTTAACATTGTGCCTAAATAATAAGCTAAATTAGCATATTTAGTTGGATGCCTTTCTATTCTCGATGTTGACCTTACAATGTTTAATGCAAATACTGAAGTCATTAAAATTCGATTTAATTCAATCAATATCGACATTGTTCTAAATAGAATATTTCCCAAATTTACTGGATTTAATTAAATTTAATATCTTTCTGAGAGATTTTCCTTTTACCTTAACCCAGTTAGGTTGGGATAAGAAATCCTCGGAGTTCTTAATACATCATTGAAAAACAAATTCATATTTCCTTGTATAAGTAATAAAAATAAAAACACTTGATTTTTCAGTAACTAATTGTCATATTAACCGTAAATAACTTTAATAGTATCCAAGATGATAACAATTTCCTTACCTTTCTACCTAAAAACAATCTAAAATTGAAAGCTTCTACTTGCTATTGTTATTAATTTTCAAAATAAAGCAAAGGGAGTGAAAATTTAAAATGTAATATTAAAAAAAGAGTTATTTCTCACTTGAATGATTACAAAAGTGATTGAATTGAGTGATATTTAAAGGAATAAATGGAATAAATGTAACGTATCACGTTTTACAGCAAAAAGCAAATTGCACCACATTTTGAATGTAATGACGATAAAATATTTTATTTATTTTTTATAGGAAAGTTTATCATATTTGAAGTAAAAAATCTCTTATCACATTTGAAGTAAAAAATCTCTCATCACATAATCAATTTTTTTTCCGATTTGGTTCGGGATATATATGCATGCATCATAAAATGTTCTTTAATGCCAATCGATTATAAGAAAATAGGGCTATTTCAAATAAATATGCATATTATGATTTTAGATAACTTCTAATTTCGCATTTTACTTTGAAGTTTTTAACAGCAAGAACATTAAGTACTGGCACTGAATTTGCTGGCCATAAAAATATGAAAAAGGCACGCAAATTTGGGCTGTGCCGCTATTCTTTACGAATTATGAATGGATATTGGTTTAAAAAAAAATTTTTTTAGACATAATCGAACGTTATTCAAAAAGCTGAATGTGAACATCTCGATTCTGACGTCATTAAGACTTCAAGAAATTTTCTGTATTTTATTATTGAGTATATTTTCTGAGAATTATTACAGAAAATAATCTTTTAATACTTCAGAAAATAATCTTTAATTGGATTGTTTTTTCCTTTGTGAAAGAACAATTTCTATGCCTTAAAATTAATAATAAAATCTATTTTAAGCTATGATTTAATGTCGAAATTCTTGTATGAGACATTCTACATTATATATACAGGGTGGTCCTAAAATATAAGTCAAAAATGTAAAGGTAGGTAGAAGGAACATAAATAAGCATATTTCGGATAGGAATGTGTGTACGGTAATGGCACATTAAAGCACTAACTTGTAAAACAGTATGAATCAAAGGAAACTGAAAAGACAAGTAAAGACAAAAGAAAATTCGATTCCCTACCGGCTCAAGCCGGCATTACCGCACACACAATCCTATACGAAATATGCTTATTTAGGTCCCCTCTACAAACATTTACATTTTTGACATATATTTTAGGACCACCCTGTATATATTACACATATTACACGTATATTACCCATATTATTACATTAAACATACTACTATATTAGATATATGTTATTGTCAACGTATGAAAAACTGTCTTTCTATAGAAAGTCCAGTCCTTTTATACAATGACAAAGCAAAGTAAATAATAATTCTCATATTTCATACTTCGCATAAAATCCCAGGCATTTTATAGAATGTCTAATTGCTGCGTAAAATACCTGGCATTGAGAATGTCTGAAGGTGTTTTATTAGTCATTCTATAGAATGTCTAGACAATGTATGAGATATTAATCATTTCATACCTAAGCGATTGATTTTAGGCATTCCAAACAATGCTTAAATTTTCTATAGAATGCCTAATTTCATACATTTTCGGTGACATATTCATTGAATCTCTTGCGATATTTATGATCCAATAAAATCTTTAGATGTTAAGTTAGTCATTTTAAGTTAATGCGTTAAAAACATGTATAACAAATGTAAAATGCCCTCAACATATATTCTATGATTTTTTTCTATGAAATCTCTACAAAAATCCTGACTATTCAATGATTACAGGAAATTACTTACATGCAACAAGTAAACGGACGAGTTCTTATCGTCCGGTGCAACGAATGTATGGAAGAAGGGCTGGACCTGATGGACATGCAGCATGGCTAGCCTCCATTCTAAATATATATCTGCTTGGTCCCAAGTGTCATTTAATATGGGCCAGTCTCCAATTCCATAATCTGTGAGTAATTCCCTCAAGACTTTGACAGATCCATCCTCTATGCTACCTTAGATAAAAGTTAAGCAAATTAAAAGCAGTATTAAAAACTATCAGAGTGACCGACTTTTTTGAATTTGTTTTGGAATTGCAAAATCAGCTATTATTAGAATGAAAGCTATTATTGAAAAATAGTCAACCCCTGAAAAAGACTTAGAGGTTATAAAATAAGTGTAAAGTAGTAATCTAGTTAACACTAGATTGACCAAGGAAGTCATTTTAAATGCTTTTAATTTCAATTAGAAAAACAATGATGTATATAATGACACAATTTCTTAGAATTTTGTGACTTTTATAATTATTTTTATTGTTGATATTCACTAATAACTTGTTATGTAACTGTAAATAATGTAAGAAATATAAAAAATTAATTTTAATCAAATTTATTTGCACATTAGTTATTCTTTCACAATCTAGTCATTTTGACTGCTTTTGGGCAATATAGGTTAAGTTTAAAAAAAAAAGGGTGGGGGGATAAAAAATTTGTATATTTAAATAAAATATCTTTGTGATGAAGGTTATTTCAAAATGTTTCACTACAAAATTTATTCTTTATTTAAACTAAAAAGTTAATTTGAAATGAAGAATTTTTAGAGAAATGATAATTAGAAAGAAAAAAAACTTTTGTATTTATAATTTCAAATGGATCAATGAATTCAGTAATCAAACATGCAATTAAACAAGATGAAATGATATTTTATTATTCAGAGACATCAAATGTCCATAATAATTTTAGTCTCATGAATGGCAAATGATCATAAACATACTTAAATAAAACTGATCCAAAATATTAATTAATAACAGTAATAACGAAAATGTCCTCATAGTAAACAAAATAATATATGGAGCACGTAACTGATAATATTGTTATTAATACATAACCACTCTCATGACGAAAATTCGTCATTAGTATATTGCAGTAAATAATTAAATATAGAAATAATTAGATATTTTGTTAATGACATTTGGTCATGACATCTGGTCAATAACATTTCTGCACTAGGTCAAAATATGTCTTAAATGTTGCTTTTAATGTGGATATGTTTTGAAATTGTTTTTTTTTTCAATTATAATGTAGATGCAAAGGGCTTATAATGACAAGAATTTTTCTTTTTGATGAGAGAAATCAAACAATAGCAAGAGAAAGAAAATAATTGTATAGCTGAATTTCGTTTTTGAATTACTAATTCAAAACATTTTAAATACTTTCTTTCTTCTTTTATAGTTACTCACAATGACTAATGAAATTAAAATAAGCGAACTGACTCAATGTCCAGGCAATGTCCAACCTTGTACAGAATATATCAATCAATTGTCGTAATTTTGTAATCGTGAATGGCAACTAGTTGTCTGCACTATTCCTATTGGACGATACGTATTCCCATCTCAATAGAAACGTGGCTAGAATTGGTTGTTATCTAACTTATTGATCATTGATGGATTTCCAGTGGACAGGTAAGTGGAATGACGTCGACTTAGAAATCTCTATAATCCCTCCTCAATGAGTATTTAAAACCTTTTGGCTCGTATTCAGAAATCTTCCTAACTCAGGTTAGAATAAGCACTTGCTTAGACTAATTTTAAATCCGTATAGAATAAAATGATGGTTAGACTAATTTTAATTCCGCATAGAATAAGCACATGCTTAGACTATTTTTGATCCACATGGAATAAGCACATGCTCAGACTAATCTCAAATCAGTATAAAATAAGCTCATGCTCAGACAATCCTAACTCCTTATAGAATAAACACATGCTTAGACTTATCTTAAATCCGTATAGAATAAGCACATACTCTGATTAATCTTAAATCAGTATAGAATAAGCACATGCTTAGACTAATCTTAAATCTGTATTCAGGAACCGTGTTGAAATTAAAATGGATCCATCATGATTAAAAAGGGGCAACCTCGAACTCCAAACTTGTTAGTAAGGTTGGAAACCTGAGTACGGATTATTCAGGATTCTCGTCAAGCTCGTAAATATATA
>NC_092212.1:55360175-55404200 GCF_043381705.1 Parasteatoda tepidariorum
TGTGTGTATATATATATATATATATATATATATATATATATGAATGTTCTTAATTAAAGTCTGCAGAAGCATGCAATCTCTGTAAACGTGCAAGGCAATAAATTTCATTAATAATGACCAGGGAAATCAAAGTGAGCAAAATAGTAAACAAAAATGCTACTTACTGGTATTCATACAGGACGCGTATAATTTTTTTACTTTTAATATAGCTTCAGAATCATTCAAAGACGCAGGCATTTCAATGATTTCTGAAAACAAATATAAATATACAATTGATGTCTGTATAAATGTATGTATAATATATTATTTCTTGTTTCACGTTTTCAATTAAATTCATAAATTCTATAAAGTATTGATTTGCATTGAAAAAAAATACAGACAATGTATCAAATATAAATCTAAATAAATATTTTGTTAATAAGCATGAATGTTGATGGTAGTTAAAAAATACATTAATATATTTAAGTAATATTTTATTTACATAAACACATAATTAAAGTGGCATTAAGGGCCGTTTTTAAAACTATGTCTATTAATTGAATTTCACTACTCAAATTTCAATTTCAAAATATTCTTTATTTATTTCTAAACAACTAGATTTTTTTAAAATTATCATTGAATTAATCGTTGCTAAATTATTTATTTAAAATTATTTTCCTATAGCTTACTCCAGTCATGAAAATCTGCATATAGTATATTTGTTTCTTAAATTAGGTGTGTCTTTGCAACTAAATGATTCAATAACCACTTTCTATTTTGAACGATTTTAAATATCAAGTAAATACTATAATGTAGCCAGCATATCATCAATTTTTATAACATTATATAATCCTGATTCCAGCCCTACGAAAAAAAAACAGGAGCCTTTGCATAAATTTAATGTTTACTTGCTTTCCACCATGTTATCTTTTCGTGCAGACTACTACAGTAGCCAATTTCACAAAAATTTGAACTACACTTTGATAGCATAACACACGCATCAATGTATCTATGAATAAATTTCTTAGATTATTTTTTTTAATTAGCAGTTTGAAACCCCTGCATTTTTGGCAATTATTTATAGCATCCAGCATTTTTTTTACAAAATAAATAGTTATTTTCAAAAAGTAGGATGTTAAATCGAACGCCTTACTTTAATACAAAATTTCATTGCCCAATTGGATATTCTCAACTGGAGAAGACTGTTGATACACAACCTCCTGTTCTACAACACAAACGCCAGCTGGCTGATTATAAACAACATGGCGTGATAAAGTTATAGCTGTTAGGGTTGTTTTACTGCCAGCTTCCTTTAAATAATAAAGGAAAATTAATAGCTAGTTTCTTTTGCTTTTAGCCAATCAGGTGGCCGAGTGGTTAGCGTGCCTGACTGCGGAGCCGATGGTTGCGGGTTCGAATCCCGCTCAGAGCATGGATGTTTCTTTCTCTTTGTGTTCTATGTCCTTTCTCCTATGTATGAGTGTGTGAATGTGACCAGCCCTATGAACGGGTTTGTGGTTGTGTGACGTGGGCGACGCTGCTCCACCGCCGTGGCTTCGCCACAGGTGTCCACTGGGTAGGGAGAAGAGAGTAGCAGTTCTGGCACTCCTGGTCAATGGGACAATACATCCCAAGTGCCCGCCATTAAAAAAAATCTTTTGCTTTTCTAAGTATTAATTATATGTTTTATTAATTTTTTTTTATAATGGTCATTGAACAGTGGACCCAAGTTTTGGGTTTACGACTACTAATGTTCAACTACGTTACCATTAATTTTGAACGCAATCCAGAAGATAAGGGAACTCGTGGATCAAGTATTGGAGAAATTTGCCTTCGTGGAGGACTGATGGAACAAACCGCATTTGTGTTTCATGGAGAGGAAAACCACGAAAACCTCTCAAGATAAGGCTGATGGCTAGGGGACTCTAACCTATGATCAGTCTACCACTGAAGATATTTTATGTCAGCACTGTGGTTGGTGCAAGCCGCATGCGGAATTCGTATCAACCAGCCATCGCTGGGATTCGAATCCGGTTCACCTCATTGGAAGGCGAACTCTCAATCCCCAGAGCTCTGCTCTATTAATTTACAAAAATTCATTATTTACGAGATTATCGCATGATACGATCATCTATTTCATATTTGACAGGATAGGCTTATTCGAAGTAGAATGGAAATAACAGTTGCACCAATCAGAATCGATACACTTGATGACGTCGATAACAAGCATCCAATCAGGATTATCACTTCTATTTTAATCGCATTTTCAATCAACAACAACAACAATAATAAAAGAAATAGTACTTTTGAGAGTGATGTACATGTCGTCCTGCATGGTCTGTATGGTAGACTTTAGATAGTGGTCATCCGGAACTGTGTTTCGGGTCAAATAATTTCCACAAGCAAACTGATAGAAGTTGTCACATGGTTCTACGGATGGATCCATCTTCTCTATCATGCGGGACGCTGAAAATAAAATTATTTCAATTGATTTTAAGAAAAATCATGCACATAAATCTGGAGAGAAGATTTTATTACACACACTATAAGATTCTATGTAAAATCTTAATTATCAGCTGATACTATACAGCTTCATTGTCTTTACGCTATTGAAACCGGTTTGCACTTGCTTACGTTCGTGTATCAGTTGGTTAACATTGTAATGCAATACTTTAAAAATAAACACAGATAGGAAGCATATAAAAAATCTCCTGAATACGAGGGTTGTAAATTAAATAGTGGCAACTTAACCTTTAAGCTCACAGAAGGACGGGCATGCGCAAATTAGATATGGGAGCTGTGAGGTGGGGCTGTTGTCGATGTGAAGAGTGCAAAAAACAGTCGATTTGCTTAGAAGGGTAGTTGTTGCGTGGCGTTAATGTGAGGAGTTTCGTTTCCATCGCTCTAAAGCATGTTTTCAAAAGGTGATCAGCAGTCGTGGCTTACAATCGAGGTTGCCCGTGGCAAAAATGCAACAGAATGCTATCGANATAATTTGCAATTAGTAACAAATATGTTGACACTGTCATTTAACTAAAATTACGAATTTTGAAATTAATATGATTTTTTAAAAGGCAAGCGAAGCTTAAGTGTTCCTTCACTGGTTAGTTTACCCTACATAATTAAAGCGGCATTAAGGGCGGTTTTTAAAACTATTTCTATTAATTCAATATCACTATTCAAATTTCAATTTCAAAATATTCTTTATTTATTTCTAAACAACTAGAGTTTTTAAAATTTATCGTTGAATTAATCGTTGCTAAATTAATTAATTAAAATTATTTTCCTATAGCTCACTCCAGTAATAAAAATCTGCATATGGTATATTTGTTTCTTAAAATAGGTGAGTCTTTGCAACTACATGATTCAGTAACCACTTCTTATTTTAAACGATTTTAAATATCAAATCAATACTATAATGTAGCCAGCATATCATCAATTTTTATAACAGTATATAATCCTGATTCCAGCCATACCAAAGAAAACAGGAGTCTTGGCGTAAATTTAATGTTTACTTACTTTCCACCATGTTATCTTTTAGTGCAGACTACTGCAGTGGCCAGTTTCACAAAAATTTGAACTACACTTTCATAGCATAACACACGCATCAATGTATCTATGAATAAATTTCTCAGATTATTTTTTTTAATTAACAGTTTGAAACCACTGCATTTTTGGAAATTATTTACTGCATCCAGCACTTTTTTTTACAAAATAAATAGTTAATTATGTTAAATTGAACGCCTTACATTAATGCAAAATTTGATTGAACAATTGAATATTCTCAATTGGAGGAGAAGATCGCTGATACACAACCTCCTGCCCTATAACCCCAACTCCAGCTGGTTGTTTATAAACAAAATGGCGCGTTAATGGTATAGCTGTTAGGCTTGCTTTACTGTCTGCTTCCTTCAAGTAAAAAAGGAAAATTAATAGCTCATTTCTTTTGCTTTTCTAAGTACTAATTACGTGTTTTATTAATTTTATTTTATTTTATAATCGTCATTGAACAGTGGACCCAAGTTTTGGGTTTACGACTACTAATGTTCAACTCCGCTGCCTTGTAATTTTAAACGCAATCCAGAAGACAAGGGAACTTGTGGATCAAGTATTAGAGAAATTTGCCTTCGTGGAGGACTTTTTGATGAAACAAATCGCATTTGTGTTTCATGGAGAGGAAAATCACCAAAACCTCTCAAGGTAAGCCTGATGGCAGGGGGAATCAAACCTATGGTTCGTCTACCACTGAGGATATTTTATGTCAGCACTGTGGTCGTTGCGAGCTGGATGCGAAATTTGTATCTACCAGCCATCGCTGGGATTTGAATCCGGTTCACCTCATTGGAAGGCGAACGCTCTATCCCCTGAGCTCTGTTTTATTAATTTACAAAAATTCATTAGTTACAAGATTATCACATGATACAATAATCTATTGCGATATCGCATATGGATTTCATGTTTGACAGGATAGGCTTATTCGAAGTAGAATGGAAATAACAGTTGAGCCAATTAGAATCGATACTCTCTATGACGTCGATAACAAGCATCCAATCAGGATTATCACTTCTATTTTGATCGCATTTTCAATCAACAACAGCAACAACAATAATAAAAGAAATCGTACTTTTGAGAGTGATGTACATGTCGTCCTGCATGGTCTGTATGGTAGACTTTAGATAGTGGTCATCCGGAACTGTGTTTCGGGTCAAATAATTTCCACAAGCAAATTGATAGAAGTTGTCACATGGCTCTACGGATGGATCCATTTTCTCTATCATGCGGGACGCTGAAAATAAAATTAATTCAATTGACTTTAAGAAAAATCATTCACATAAATCTAGAGAGAAGACTTTATTACACGCAGTCTCTGGCCAAATTATTAGACGCACTATAAGATTGTATGTAAAACTAGTGGGCTGCGCCCCCTGCTCGCTAACGCTTGCCAACCCCCGAAAATTGCTACGCAATCTTATATGGTTTGCTTCGCTCGCTACTAACTTAGGTACATTGCAAATGCACAAAATTCTAAGAATTCAAAACAATCATTCAAATCCATGCAAAAACTTACTTTTTAAAAAAAAATTACATCTTTTTAGTAGATATTAAGTCATTACAATAAATTTGAATTTAAGTAAATGATATGTAATTCGTTAAACCTATTATAAATGAGCTATAATGTAATTCGTGATGTAAATTAAAAATCGTCAAATAAATTCTTAATATATAAATTCGTGAAAAAAAGCGCTTTCGACAAAATACTAAAATAGAGATCTATCGACAAAGACTACTCACTTCTGCCTAGCTTAATAGTATGAGATTGACGCAGCTGATGCTCTCTGGTGATTTCAGTTTCCGCTTTAAAAAGCGCTATGTGTTTAGCCACCTCATCTAGATTTAGCATGTGACATTTTTAACGGCAATCATTGGTCAATTCGCCGTGTAAGAGAAATAGTGACGTAAACAAAACAAAGCAAACGTTGCCACTGGCGGAAAAGAAATACAGCCAAAATTTGGAAGCCACGTAAGAGAATTATATATATTAGATCTTAATTGGGTATAATATAGCCTACGTCACAGGTTGTGTTGTTCCTACTAAATTTAACCCATGAACGGCATTTTCTGCGAGCCTAACTTCAAGCCACAAATAAACAAACGAAGTGTTCGATCGTTTAAATAGCTGCTCGCCAGATTTTATTGCATTATAAAGAAAAGTTATTGAAACTAAATACAACTAAATAAACAACAACAACTAAAACAAATAACAACAACTACTAATAACAATAACTAAATAAACAACAACTAAATTCCATTCGTTTAGCATTGCGTCATATGTTGTTCCTACTAAATCGAAGTAGTTGTGTTTTTTTCATATTATACCCAATTATCACGTAATACAATACAGCTGTATTATTTTTACGCTGTTGAAACAGGTTTACACTTGCTTACGTTCGTGTATCAGTTGGTTAACATTGTAATGCAATACGTTAAAAATAAACACAGATAGGAAGTATATAAAAAATCTCCTGAATAAAAACCCATGTAATATATAAAAGTATTGTATATAAATTCGTGCAAAACATGCAATTACTAAAACACTGCAGTGCGTCTAAAAATTCGATCTAATTATTATAATATACTAATATAAACACCTGATATAATAAATATTTTATATTTATAAAATATATCTTCTAATTAATCTAATCGTCGAGTTTATATTATGCATCGTCTAATTTAACCAATAGATACACGAACGCAATCAACAAACGCATACCGGTTTCAGTGGCGTTAAAACCAAATAAAGCTGTATAATATCACATGATAATTAAGATTTTGCATAGAATCTTATAGGGCGTCTAATAATTTGTCCAGGAGTTGCGTATAGAACAGTTTATCACAATGCTCACTTTAGAGGAAAAATCTATTGAAAACAACTGTGTAAATTCATACATTTAAACTCCATAAAAATGTGTGTAATGTGATTGGTTTACTGTGAACTGCTGTTACATATTGTTTTAAAATATATAATTTATGTGAGTGTTTAATGGACAGTAATCGAGGAGATCGTTAGTTGATGTTTACATGAGGTCCTACGTGTTTGACTACTACTGAGATTTTTATCACCTGTTTTCAAAACATGTTAAAAATTAAAAATAAAAATAACTTTTCATGTAATTAATAAATTCACAAACATATTTATTTGTAATGTAATATAAATTTGTCTGATAAAGTGTACGTGTTTTGAAGTAATTACTTTAAAAAATAAAATACCTATAAAAACAGAGGTGTAAACATACATATTAATTGTTTTTACAGAATTAAACTTATAATTATATAATTATAATTATGTAATATATGATTTTTATAAAGTATGTAACAGTCTTAAATCAATTGAAGTACAATATTCATTCAGTATGTGAATATAAAGTTATTTAGAAAAAGAAGTATATGTAATTTGAGATAATTACTTCAAAGAATTAAGCACCCATAAAAACAGAATTGTAAAGTTACATATTTAGTTTTGATATGGAATTTAAATTTTCTTTTAAAATTATATAGTTTTTGCAAAGTACTTCAACGTATGTAAAAAACTTAATTTTTTTAAAGTAATATATTCATTCATTATAAGATTAAATGTTTATTAAAAAAAACAACTATAGGCATTTTGAAATAATAATTTTAATATAAAAAATACCGTTTCAAACAGAAGTGGAAACTTATATTTTCACGTAGAATAAATAGGATTTAGTCTAGAAAGTTGGAGAGATTTATACAACATCTACAAAGTACAGTGAACAAAGTAACTGGGCCCTTGGTCTGAAACACCCAGTCTTATATAGGAATAATAACGGAACAGAAAATGACATATTAGAACATTCTATAAACTTCTATAAGATGTAGAAATAATAAATAAAGGAGCTTATTTTAGAAAGTTTTAATTTTCCTAGCGTTCTGAGGATCGAACACTGTATCTCTATCTTTCAAGGGCGACGACTCCAGCCTCTCGGCCACGCTGAAATGTCAATATATTTGTTTTCGATGTAAAATTTAAACTTTTTCTTTAATTATATATTCTTTATTAAGTAGTTTCAAGTATGAAGAGAACGTAAACTAACTTAAAAGAACGTATTAAAGTACTATATTCACTCATTTTGTAAAAAATTTTTTTTTCCTTTGAAATAGGAGGGGGGGGGGAGAAGCATCTATTTATGGCGTTGAGTCAAAAATAATAAATTATTCATCATACTTAAGTTGTTTGAGTTAAAAGAAAACTCTTTGCTTATTATACGAAAATTTTTACGTAACATGTCACGTTTTATCAAAAGGATAAGAAAATACTTTTATAATCCTCAAAAAAATGAGAGGGAAATCTTCAGTAAAAAAAGAAGAAAAGTCCCTAATCTTTTCCCTTCTTTTGACGCGTATTAATATCTTAGAAAATATTACAAAGTGTTTTATAATTTAACTTATCATAAGTTCCTTGTTTGAAAAGCTAAAAGCTCTTCGAGAAGATTTTTTATGTTATTTATTGGATATTAGCAATGAGAGAATAGGATAATAATTGAATTATTGATAAGTGCACTGAAATTAATAAAATTATATAATATCGAAGATAAAAAATCTTAATTTCGGAATTTTTTTCGTAACTTAACTGCAAGAAATATTTTACTAGGCGAAAAGTCCTATCTAGTGGGTTGCCAACAAAATATAAATATGAGTTATCCTAGAATAGCATTTAAATTATTCAGAATCCTAGACTGAAAGTTCATAATTCATGTCTGAAAAAGAGGAAAAAAAAAGAAATCTCATAAGACATTTCAATGGTAATGCCCCGTATTAAATAAAACTCCATTTAAGAAACTTAACAAGAAAAGGATCATAATCATAATGGCTTTGGCAATTATTTCTCATTTATCCTTTTAAAAATGAGAGTTGTCGCCAAAAAAGTAATGAGCTTGGCGTAAAGGGACATTAAGGAAGATGCTTTGGAATAGTAATTGCCGATTTATATAAGAACTTATTTATTTTTCTTAGAGCTTAAATGGTTTATAAAAAATCTAATATTGATTAATTATTCAGTCGTGAAATAACTTAATATTTGATTTTGTTTTAGAATGTTTCATTAAGTAATCCCAAAGTGATGCTTATTATAATTTTGAAACTCTGACGTACAATCCGATAATCTAACAGATTTCTTAGAGATCTATTAGACTGTTCGTTAGAATTAAAATTACCAAAATATTTTCTTGCTTGTAATTAGAGTATTAGGGAAAAATAATGTAAAAGGAAATTGGTGACTCATCTGCGTTAAAGGGATATGCAAAAATTCATAAAATAAAAAGTAAACTTCGATATAAAATATCACATTTTGGTAAGTAAATAGATGCTGTTTTTTTTTCTTTCCAATCAATAATTTAAGATCTGCGTTTGCTTTATTTATTCGAAAATGAGTAAAAAATTAACAAGTTGCAATTTATTTTATTTAATATTTATATCAATAGCTTTTATCTTTTCAAAATGCTGTGTGAAACCTTATAAGTAAAAAGCAGAGTTTCTTTTTAGTTAGAATAAAAACAATTCGTATTGATTACTCACCTGCTTTTATACATTCCGTACTATAGCAGGTCTTGCTTGCAATGCGCTCGGCTAATCGCAATCTACCTGGAATTAAAACAAAATAGTTTCTTTGAAATAAATGTTTATAAAAAGAACCCCTTATAATTTAGGCTTAAATTTCAATACAAAAATGCAATGAGTTATAACAATATAGATATAAATAAGAATAGTAACTCCTTGAATTCATATTTTACAGTATAACATTACTTTTTATACCTGCACTAAAATAGAATAGACTAGACTAGAATAGAATCAATACTAGAATAGAATCGAATAATTCTAAAAGTTCGTGGCTGAAAATGCATTAAAAAAGTTTTGTTATGCGTGGTCTGTAAGATTTATAAAAAATACTACCAACAAATAGTTATGGAGAAATATGAAGAGAAGTTTTAAACGTATTTCACTTATTGGTGAAATCTCAGCACCATACAGAATTAAAGCGAATAATCCCTAGAAACTGAAACAGAAAGATATACTTGTCAAAGGAAATATTGCATTAGCTTTTAAGGTTGACAAACAAAAGTCGCCATCTTCCAAACCCTCTAAATACGGCGCCCTTTTTTAAGACCAATCTACGAGCAATAAATGATGAAAACAAAACAAATGTGAAAGAAAGAAACGCAAAGTTATCCACGAAAAATAGAAATTAAAGAGGAAAACAGAACTAGAAAAAAAAAAAACATGAGAGTCGAAGGGAGCGACAATGGCTGAAGAAAGCAAAGTAGGACAGGATACATTTCCAAGCGGAATGTAGACGTGGAAAGGAACTGATGCTATTACCAAGAGAATCGGCATTCATATAAATGAAACAAGATGCAAGACCATGAAGATGGGGTAATGTGACAGGGATGGAAAGAATTTCAACATTAAGAAAAGTTAAATTTATGGCCTAGGGTGCAATATGCAACAATAGATGATTCAACGAATGCTTGATAACTTACATGCTTGTCATGCTCCCTTAAATAAATCGATTCAAATTAAATAAGGAAGATTATAAAATAACTTCGTTGGCAACACCTGGGGAGTATAAAGTTTCAGAGGAAGGCTTTAAATTTTGAATTTTGTAGAAAACTGAAAAAAAGTTTTGCTCTCCAGAACAGTGTTAAAAACAATTATACTACTTCTCTCATAGTTACGATTTCATCTGCGAAATTTCAATTCCGAATTTCAAACTAACAAATTACATCTTTTTTAAGTGATTGGAGAGAGTGGAGTCAATTGTAACAGGGTACGATTGTAACAGAGCAAAAATTTCGAGTGAAGGGTTCTACATTTGGTTCCTAGGTGGCGCACAAGGTGTATTTAATAAATCTACATGTACACCCCTGCTGGCAACCATTTTTATGTAATTTTGAAAGAGTTACATCACAAAACATATTTTCACGTACTTTTTTTGGTATTAGAATATTATATTGTAACAAAGTAATTTTGCTTAAACAAATAAAAATTAGTAACCGAATATGTAAGTGGACACTTTAATTAACATTTCAAAAAAAAAAAGATTAGTTTTGCTAATTAACTAGCATTGTTTTTAACAAATGAAGCTGAAATGGCGTCTTGGGGACAATTGTAACAATAAGTAAAGGGACGATTGTAACAGCTGAAAATAAATAATCTTATGTTTACAAACCATTACTTAACTCTTTAAGAACCACCAATAGTTTCCTATATCATTTATATTATGTTGCATGTGCATTATTTTATTTGTCACCTTTCACAGCATAAATTAAAATTTTTAACCCCTTAAAGTTAAAAGTTTAACCCTTTAGGTCTCTGCTCATTATTATTTTTACTCCTAAAATATCACTACTATTTTGATCAATAAAAAAATATATCACAACTATGATAATATGTATAATTAACTATGTTTTAGTTGAATTTATGAACTGTTACAATTGACCCCGTAAGTGGGGACAATGTATAAGTATGTTTTAGTGGAATTTATGAACTGTTACAATTGACCCCGTAAGTGAGGACAATTGTAACAAGTGCATGACTGTCAAAAATTTCTAATAACTAATATAATAACATTTAAAATAAGGTAGTATTTATTTTTTTTTCTAGTAGAGGGTAGTCTACTTTACTCATCTGTCAATTAATACTAATAATATATTGGATTTTTTGTTAGTTAAAAATAGTTAAGTAAAAAATGTTACAATTCACCCCACGCTCCCCTACTTATAGTAGAACACCAGAGATGAATGATGTTGGAAAGATATTTTTCGAAATAATTGGCTACGTCAAAACCAATGTTTCCTTTTTTTTTCTTTCTATTTAGAACTAAATTTATTGCTTAAACTCCATTTTAAGTTTTTATTTATTTATTTTTTTTAAATTTTTATTTTTTTATTTTTTTTATTTTATTTTAAGGATCGATATTTGAAAAGTTTCGACGATATTTGAAAAGTTCGGAACCTTGTTGCTGTAACCGTAACCAAAAATATATTATACTCTTAATTGATATAATACATTTGCACAGAATTTTATTCTGTTTCTTCTAATAGTATGCTTGCTAGAGGGTCATAAATCAAAATTATTTTATTATCGCCTAAGGCATTTTTAATGTGCCATTTCCGATTTAGCTAGTTAAACTGAAATGTTTGGTTAGAGAATCATATTTACGTAGACCAGTCCTGATATAACATCAAACAGTTAATGACAAAAATCGAATTTCGAGATTTTCAAGGTAAAATACAGGCAGAACATTATGGATTTTATTATTAGAATAATAAAAGAAAACTTTTTTTTATTTACTTGATTTTCAAAAGGAATACTTAAAATATTTTTCCTAATAAATTAAGCTCTTTGGGCAATATTGTGATAAGTCACACATTTTACAAATGGACAATTTTTCAATAAATTGTGACTTAACATTGTTTCTAAATAGATAGTTTCTGGAATCTATTTAAAATGAATGAATTGTCGTATGAAACTGAAAGGTCGTGCGAGGATGTGAAAAGGGATTATTTCAAACGACTTCCGTTTCCCCCCCCCCAGCAAACAAGCCGGTTTTGATTATTTCAATCACACCCTGTATCCGATTATATTACTGTATCCGATAATAATTGTTTGCTTGACAACGTTGTAGTATTTTTTGATTAATTAGAGAATTGTGATGCGTTAATTTTTAAAAAAAATTTTATTTTTGTTATAGATTCTAAAAGTATATATTAAAAGCTGTAATTACTGAATATCCTTTACATAACCTATACTGAAAACAGTTTTATGCTGCATCTGGACAAAAGAAAATTTAGGAAAAATGAGCAAATTCTTCTTTTTGTTTCAAAATTTTTCTTTTAGAAAACTTAAGAAAAAAGAAAAAAAAACTGTAGTCGTCTTAAAATAGGAGTTCTAGAAAAAAAAAAGAATTAAGTTATAAACAAATATTTTTTCTTCCAAACTCAGTAAATTCAAGAAGAATTCTTTATTTGTTTTTTTTTATTAAATAAATAGGATGCTTAAAAAGAAAATTCGTTTAAACTCCTCTTATTTAAAAGTTTTTACATTAGTAAAACAGATGAACTATTTATCTAAAAAAATGTTATAAACTTTAAGGGACTGAAATTTAAAAATAGAGCACTTAAAAGCTATTAATTTGTCTGCCAGACAAGAAACTTGGTGGATAATTTGTTTCCTACACAAAAAACAAAAGCAATAGTGTTTTCTTTTCTAGTAAATAACATTCCTTAAATAGTTCGAATAATTTAAATTATTTTGATCAAACGTGTTCTTTGTGTGCAGAGTTAGCATTGGGAACTGATTTTTTGGAAGAAAAAAGTTTTTGTTGTTGTTTTTGTTCCTTATCTGAAATAAAATTTTTTTACGTCTCTTATTTGAGAAAGGGTTACATTTCTTTCAATTTTTAGATATCTTGCAAACCACTCGTTGAAATTTTGCCAAAACTGTAAACTCTGACGCCTATATTCAGAAATTTTTTAAGTCAGATATTATTTAATTTTACGTCTATGATTTACTGTAATATATTTACCTTATGAACTTTTTAAAGCTGCTTTTGCCTCGATGTCTGTTTTTCGTCTGCTTTCAAAGCACACAAACAACTTTTCTAAGAATGCATGACCCGATTTTTACGTTTTTAATTTTTTTTGATGTGAAATTTTTTTTTTGTCAATTATTATAAAAATTGTGATAAAGATTATTCTCATTGCCACCTTTTTCAAAATATTAACTTTTAACCAAAAATTTGTATGCACACCAAAGTATTCAATTTATTTCCGTTAAAAAAACGGACCGTTTTGTTTTGTTTTATAACCGTTGTTTAACCTCCGACCCAATTTGGAGTTTACGACTACCAATGTTGAACACCCTACCCAAGTAATTTGGAACCCAATCCAGTAAACAAAGGAAATCCTGTATCAAGTATTAGGAGAAATTTGCCTTCGAAGAGGACTTTTTGATGGAACAAACCCGCAGTTGCATTACAATGTGAGGAAAGTGATAAAAAACTCCAATTGTTAGCCTGACAGTAAGGGGACTCTAGTCCATGATCCGTCAACCACTGAGGATATTTTACGTCAGCATTGTTGTCGGTGCAAGCCGGGTGCGGAATTCATATTGACCAGACACTGTTGGGATTCGAACCCGGTTCCCCTCATTACGCTTTTTCTCCTGAGCCACCACGGCTAAAACGAACCGTTTTAATATTCTCCAAAAGAATAGTCTATTCAGTTTAAGAAAATTAGTTAAACAGAAAAAGACTTTGTCTTAGTGTTAGATAAACAAGAAACTTACAAAATGGCATTTTCATTTGAAAATTTGAGAATATATACTTTACGAATATCACATTTACAATTTAATCACCAAAAAGAGACTCGAAATTTTTGCTCCAAAAATTAACCTTTATAAAGATGTTTTCTGCATTAATATCATTATAGTACCTTTTTAATTATCGAACACCTTTTTAAATACTTAAGGGAAATAGATACGTTGTATTAATTAAGTTCTCAACTCACAAATCAAGCAAGTAATAGTATTTTTTTTAAAAAATATTTAGTAAAGTATTTTTTAAAGTTAATTTAAAATTCATCTTTTATTAATTTTAAATGAAATATAGAAGTTGTCAATATTATTCGATTTAAGAATAAATTGATGATTGAATTGCCGCAGAAAAAAATAGTATACCATAATATTTCGGATTAGTATTTGTTGACTATATACTATGATTACTTTTTTGTCTTGATGTCAGAAATTTTTTTAAACGTTTTATTTAAAAACCAATAAATGTTTTACAGTGTTGTTTATGTAATTAATAATTTTTAACTATAATTTTTTTTATCGGAATCTTAAATAAGCATAAAAACAATACTATCGATAACATAGTTTCAGATTTCAAAAGTGTCCTATTTTTAGCCCTAATGCAAAGCTGAATACGTTTCATATGAAGTTTTGGTATAAGTCGCAATTGACTTTTTGATATTTTGTACCATTCTCTGTACAAAGATATAGGCATGTCAAAATCTCAAAAAAAAAAAAAAATTGGAAAATCGTTGGAAATAGGTCTAGTGAATATGGTGGCCATTATTGTGTCGTAAGAAAGTCAGAAAAATGTGGCTTTCACTATTTCAACTGTAAGTATTTGCGTGCTCATGCGGAGAATTCTGTTGAAAAGTCTGTATTCTGTTTCTAAACACTTAAGGGAGCAAGAAAGCAATGTGTTTGTTATTGGTTGTGATAAAAATATTTGGTTTTAAACTTCATCAAAGTTACTTTTTTACTTCTGGTAAAATACAGTCAAAGAAGTCTTGCGTGAAAAAATACACTTATTAGATATACTTACACATAGAAAAAATATGTGGCAAAACTACCGTACTGTATGGTAATGATATTTATCAGAAATATCATTAATGATATTTCTGATAACAAAACACAATTACGCAGGTTATCAAAACCGAACCAATTTATACGGTAAACCATTTATTTGGTAATTTTTCCATTTATTTGGTAACGACTTACCGGAAATTCAGGTACTTAAAATTATTGTTCTTGAAGTCACAGTTTAGTTAAAAATAAAAAACTAAAAAAACTAAAAAATAAATAAAAATAAAAATTAACATACTAGGTGGTTTTCATGACATATTTCAAGGCATCATGAGGAAATTACCAAATTTTTCCCTATTTACCAAATTTCATAGTTTAGTATAAAACTATATTTTATTATTAATTTTTCCAAAATCATTTTTAAAGCGCTTCAGTATAAATTTCTAAGATTTTTGGTGTACTTAAAGAGCCAGAAATACTGTAAATTTTACTGTACTCTGGTAATTTTAACCAAATTTTTTTTCTCAGATTAAAAGTATTTTTGTTTCATGCAATTTTTACACACTTCACAGACAGCAAATGTATTGTCTAGAAAAAAAAATCTTTTTTTTGTTTTGTAAGAATGTAATCTCAAAGCCAATATTTCTATCAGAAATGTTCCCTTGTATGGATTTAATTTAATAATAATCTGATGCAGCAACAAATACTTAATAAAGTTGAAAAAATCTTTCTAAGTGTTTCTTGATCGATATTTAAAAACCTCAATGCGTTGAATCATTAATATCACTAGCGTGTAATTACCCAGAAGAATTTAAGGAACATATTTCAAAAAGAAAATTGAACTCAAAAGCACTGAGAGAAATAAAATAAAGTAAAAACTAAGCAGAATGTAGAAAAATTTATCGTGTTTCTGGCCCTATGAGAACACCAAAAAAACTCGGCAACTTTCATAAAGATTTGATAAAGATTTTGATAAAATAAAAAATAAATTTGGTTTTATAGTATGATAAATTTTGGTAAAGCAGCTAAAATTTGGTAATTTTATTGTGACATGTGAAATCATGGCATTAAAACCATTAATTCGGTTAAATTTACTTTTCAGTTTTGTATTTTTTTCTTAGTGCATGGTAATAAGAACTATTATAATTAACACCCGAATTTCTGGTAATCTGTTATCATATAAGGAGAAAAATTAACAGATTAATGGTTTAAATACCTTATATTTTGGTTCGTAACACCAGAATTATGCTGCTTTTTTTTCAGAAATGTCATTACCATACAGTTCGATAATTTTACCGGAATTTTTTCTTCTTGTGGAAACAAACCATAAATAAAGGAATATTTGTTGCATTACTTTCCAAGAAATTTAAATTTTTAAACTTTTTTTCAAATTATTTATATAGTTCAAGATAATAAAATTATTTATATTAAAAAAAAAGGGCAATTATCGTTCTCCGATAGTTCACAACAGTGTAAAGAATTAAAATTTAAATTTTCAAACTTTTTTTCAATAAATGTTTTTAAAAATGTGAAACAATTTATATTTATCAAAAATGGAACCTATCGTTCTCAAACTGAGCTATAACTTTATAAGCAGCGTCTAAGTATGTTAAAAAATAAACACTTTTTAGTATTACGAATTTATACAGCATGTTCCGTAATCACCGCTTTAAATACATATATTTTATAAATTCTCTTAAGAAATAGTTAAAATTATATACAAATCAAAGATTGCAGTGAGGTATTTTAGCGAGGAATGAACAAAATCGTTATTAAGATTTAATAAATCACTTTTAAAGAAGACAAAGAGCATCAACTCTGTTTTATTGCCAGAGAAAATGGAGAAAAAAGGAAAATAAGTTTACTTAAAATTTCTTAGGATATTCAAACTGGTTTTGATATCTTTAATCCCGTTTTCCTCTATATTAAAACTTTATAATTCGATAACGTTTTTTCTTTTGCTCTTTAATATATTCATCTTAGAATCCCTAAGTTTAAATAAATTATAATTCAGTTTTGAGAAGATTTTTTAAAGTACACTGGTGGACAAAATTAAAAGATGGAAGACATTTTCCAAATATCTTAAAAAATACTGAATATAAATAAATGAAATTAGGTATGGATATAACTTATTCCATGATAATAAAGTATGCAAAACAAAAATGAAAGTGCCATTCACTGGCAAGACCTATTGCCAATAAATCCAATGTAGTCCGAACTTAAGGATAAAAGATGACAATAAAAGTGAGGCTTGTACAGTGTGTGTTGCCTCTAGTATGGTGTATGGTCACCCCTGACAGACAGTATGCACAACGAGTATGCATGCTGTTAATAAGGAGGACTTGTGGAAAATCCTCCCATTCTTCCACCAGAGCAATTTTTAACTTCAGAGTGGTTCTAGGAGGAGGTTGGCGCATCGCAATAGCTCTCCCAAGAGCATCCCAAGCATGTTCAATAGGATTCAGGTCAGGGGATTTGGCTGGCTAATCCATTCGTTGAATATCCTTGCTTTCCAGATACTCATCAACCATGAGAGCACTATGTGGTCGCGCATTGTCCTCCATAAAAATGAACTCGGGGCCAACAGCGCCCCTGAAAAGATGCACATAGGGCTCTAGGACCTCCTGCCTGTACCTCTGGGCATTCACGGAACCATTGTCACACACATGGAGCGGTGTGCGGGTATCTTGCATGTGCGAATGAATGTGCGAAAATGCCTTCCATCTCTTAATTTTGTCTACCAGTGCATATATTTGAGTAGCTGATTCCGAAACAACCTGGACAAGAACGAATAAAAAGGAGACATTTAAACAGGTTTCAGCAGACATTATGTCTTTTAAGATTTATATTCTTCCTTTTTAAATAGCCTCAATTCAAAAAAATAATGGCATTTAATAATTTGAAACTAATTAAGAAGTAGTTATTTCGTTCATAAGCAATTGACAAATTTTAACACTTAACAGATATAAACAATTAAATTAATAATAATTCTTAAACTTTTATTTTGAATGTCTTTTTCAATTTCAAATACAATAAAGCGTCTAAAAGTCTGATACTATGCGATTTTATTTTATTTATATTAATTCTTTTAAACGTGTTTCTAAAAAAATACTTATTTGAAATCAACGGTAAAGAAATAGAAAAAAAAATTATATATTCAAAAGCGAAAATTAATGGGAAAGTGGTACTAATTCGTTTAGGGGAAACATAAAAACTTGACGCCAATGAGGTTAAATTACGCCAATGATGTTTTAATTACACACACACATTGAGCTTAGGGTAGAAAAAGAGTAAATGGTAAGAAATTCCGCTTTAAATTACGGTATAAAGTACCGGCAGTTTGGGTAAATCATCCATAAAATCCGTTTTTACTGAAAAATATTATACTGTAATTTTTACAGTAACATTTATTTAATTAGACTAATTAAGTAATTGTACTGTAATATATTGCTTTAAAAATTACGCTATAACATATTTTGTGTTCCTCAGCATGTTCTGGTAAATTTTTTTTTTTATGATGAAGAGACTGGCACTTTGAGTCCCGATACTTTTAACTGTAATTTTAATTCAGAATTTTTTACAGTGAGATTTCTCGGCAAATAAAACAAGCACACCACTTACTGTCGCATTAAAACTTTGAGTGTTTTCGTTTGCTAATAATTGATATTTTTGCTTGAAATTTCTCGGATAATAATAAAAAAAGATATTTACTTAAATTATGGAAAAGGATGCTTAAATATGATTTCTTGATAAATTTAAAATTTCGCAATGAAGTAATGTAAAGTTTATTAATTTTTCAACATTAATTGCAGACATATATTAAAAAAATGAAATTAATGTTAAGCTAATAAATATTATCATTTTCATCTATGTATGAAAAGTATTTTTCACTTAAATAGAGGAAAATACTGAAATGAAAGACGTGAACCATAACTATATTTGCCCTCATGTTTAACGCATCTTATTTGAAATTCTTGGCACAATTCTCAAATCCATAAATATGTATCCCAACAATAATGGAAGTTAATGTTTACTAATGCAGAAATCGTATAAATTACCATACAGTATGCCTGAGAATAATTCTAGAACTTGAATTCAAAGTAAATGCAGAGTTTGACTAAAGTTTTACTTAAAACAATATGTTCTGGAATTTCAAGAAATATGATGCAAAACTGGTTCTAACTTTTTCACTATAAAAGTTATGGAATAATTTTATTTGAAATAAATAATTTCGATTTGAAATAAAAAAATTCGATTTGAAATAAATAATTTCGGTTTGAAATAAATAATTTCGAATTCGAATGTTGAGAAAATGTTTATCAATATGTAATTTTTAATTTAATTTTAAAATAATTCAAATCCAAATAAAAAATAGTTTTGTTTAGCGAATAATTTAAAAAATATTTATATATTTTAGTTTGGAAAATAAAAAAAACTTGTCATAACATCATAACAGGTTTTTTTCTCTCATCATTTTAATTTACCACAGTTTAGTGTTTATTTTTATTTCATGGAAAATAATGTCTTATATTACGTTAGTTAATTACGAGCAGGAATTTTTTTTTAGAATCAAGCAAAAAGATGTGCTAAATCAGCAAATGAAAAGTAATAATTTTTTTGAAATCGTTATCGTTCGATCTTTATAATGAAAAAAAAAAAACTAATTTAAAATAAAAAAAAATAGAAAAAGACTTTATTTTCAAAAAATTAAATTGATCTCCTTAAAACGGTCACAAATTTATAAAAAGAACTAAAATAAAACTTTTTCATTTTCTAGCCTAAAAGCTTAATAATCACAATTGCTCTAAAATAATACTTGAACAATATTTTGTAATTATAAACTAATATTTTCAATCGCCTTAACAGTGCCGAATATTCGATACTAATCTCACATCTTTGAGCAATTACTCCATTTTCATGAAATCTAAATACAAATGTTTGACATAATTATTTATCAAAAAATACAACACAAAAACGCAGCATTTATACATAATAATTTGTGAAAGCATATCATTAACGAGAATACGAATCTAATAAAAGAAATGACTTGGATATAATTCTAAACAGAATGGAGTTATCCTGCAAATATTAGCAAAGGAATAAGCCTTGATTACCGATTAGAGAGTTTGTTTATTAGACCAGAGTCTTAACAAGGCATCTAATTACTCGAATGAAAAAGAGAAATGCTGCAAATGAGGCATCAGGGAGATTTGTATAGCTTTTAAGAAAAGCTAAGTACGTTTTAGTGCAACGTTTTTTATTTGTTGTCCCTAGCAGTAGGTTTTATTCCTTTTAACTTCCCACATATGAAATTACAAGTTATTTTATCTTTTACTTGCTGAATACCATTGCATGCATAATTGTATAATTGCATGGAGTGAAAGAATTTGTAAGTAGTTAATGAATCGCTACTTATTAGCACTGCTCAGTCATGCACATAACAGTAATGCTTATACCAAGACAATTAAAAATCATAAAATAACTTTAATTATTTGTTCTCTGTGTTTTTTTTTTGACTTTTTGTTCTTTATATTTTGAAAAACTCCTTTTTAGAAGTGAATTAAAATATTGCATAAAAAAGTTCGTAATTACTAAACGCGTTTTACTTAGAGTTGTTAAGGTTTAACACGGATTCCATGCATAGTTTAATTTTTGAATTTCAAATGTTATGAAAAACTGGTTTCTAAGGTTTAAATAAAATAATGCATCGAAAAGGATATACACTTAACCCTTTTATAACTATCTCTAACACTGAAGGAAAAAAATGAAAATATAATATTTTAAAAAATGCTGTTTTATCGCATAATCAGTGAAGCTAACTTTAGTTGAAAATTTTGTTTATTACATCGATATAAAATCAGCATTTAAATCAATAAGAAGTACCCCATTGAAAAAAAATTAATAATCCAATAATAAAAGAACCTTAAAAATTAAATACAGTAGAAAATGTTATTACATCAAGTACAAATCTGAGTACTTCGCGCATATGACAACTTAACATGTCTGTCACATCATGTGATTTCCTTGACCAATAAGAATACTGAAATTGTTATTTTTCATTAGATTTATAATCTAACTAGCTCTTGGAAAATTGCCAGGAAAATATATTTTATTGTAAGTACCTTAGATTTCCGAAAATATATAAGTTAAAAACCTAATACAAGATACTAAGAATCATAAATTCACGAAAGAAATAAAAGCAACACTTTACCTTAATTATATCCAGGAACAATTTTTATCTTTAGTTTATTTTTATTAACACTACCCCATCCATCAAACTCAAAAATATAAATTAAAAAGAAGGGGAAAAAATATTGCACAAGTAACAATCATTATACTTGCTTAAAATTGAGAAAAAGAGAAACAATTCATGTGCGTGAAAAAAAAAATTTCAAATTGTGCAATACAAAAAGAAAATCCGATTCCAATTTTCCTGTCCCTTTTTGCATTGTTCCCAAAGCAGGGTTTAACAGCTTCGTGCTATGCGGTAATAAAAGAATGATGCAGCGAATATTTGGGACGGTAATAACATTCGACCGAAATGCCAAAAGTAGTAAATTGCATTTTCTTAATTTTATTTTTTTCCCTTGTAGGGTTTTGACTTAGAGGAAAAAAAATGTAAAAGAAACTTTTGTGGAGCCTTACAAAAGCGTTAGAGTTCACGCTTCTTGTAACAATTTAGGTTTAAGCCTCCGAAAAAAAGTTAGATTATCAGTATTGGTAAGGCATTGGCCTTTAGAAACATAATTTCATTGCTCGTCTAGAATTGTTTCTGAACTTTAAGATAATGTGATTTAATCAGGAAGCACATTTATTTTTAGAGGCAAGAGCATTTTCTTTATGATGATGAAAATCGGTTTGAAACATTTTTTCTATTTTCTACTGGAATTCTATAAATGCTATTTTTAGTAAATGGAACTTAATGAAAGGGTATGACATATTTTAGATATTAGAAACATTAAAGTGGATTTTATATCGGGCTCTTTCTCTGCGAATTTCGATTTTTGACCCTTAAAATATGGGGGTATTCGCTATCTCGAAATTATGGCTCTAATAGTTTCGTCACACTGGGAAAGAAATTCTGGTAAAATTACCATACAGGTAAAATTACCATAATGATAACTCTGATTAAAAGAACAATAATTCCGGTTAATAAACCGAAAATATATGCAAATAATTTGGTAGTTTTTCCATTTATATGGTAACGGTTTACCGAAAACACTGGTTTTCAAAATTGTAGCTCTTGTTATCACAAATTTAGTAAGAAATACAAAACTGAAAAATAAATGTAACCGAATAAATTATTTTAGGTCATGCTCTGAAATATTAGGAAATAATTATAAAATTTTACCACATTTACCAAATTTTATCACATATTATAAAAACCTATTTTACTGCTAATTTTACCAAACTCGTTACTAAGCCGCTGTGGCAAAAATTATCGCGTTTTTTCGCGTTCCTATAGACCCAGAAATCCGGTAAATTTTACCATATTCTGGAAGTTTTGACCATACCTTTTTTCTCAGTACAGGTAGGCTGTTGGAATTTTGATCTCTTTCCAGTAGTAACTTTAGCAGTAGCAGCGCAAATTAATTGGCATTGTTAAGCCAAAATGGATATAACATTATTACTCTAATTTAAAAATTAAAACAATGGTTTTATTATAATTTTTATAATTTTTTTTCTCAGTGTAAACGTACTCAGTGGTTATCATATTCATAAATGGAGTTTTTTTCTTAAAACTTTTTAAACATTGAAATTCGAGAACTGATATTAGTTTAAAGCTGCGGGAGACAAGCCTTATAAGAACGAACTTTGGAAGAACTCAGTAGCTATTATTTGCCAAATCATGGATTCCTTAGACATACTTGGTAAAATATTGTCTAACGTTTAACTCGTTTAATAACTACATGAATTTATGATTTCATTCAGACAGGACGGGATTGGGAGAGATCTTTGGCCTTTCAGGGACACTCAGGCCAATTACAATTTTTCAAAATCAAAAATATTTGTTTCGTTGCTTAAATTTATTTTTATTTACTTATTTTTTATTTAAAATGACACAGTAATCTTTCTATCCCTATCTATTTTTTATCCAGATAAAGAAATAAAAATACATAAGAATTTTTAGAAGTCAACCTTCAATTCATATCATGTGATATATGATGTATCATCTTCTGATAGTTGATACATCACTTCCTGATAGATGATAGATCGGATGATACTTAAGAAGATGTATCATCTTCTTATGATGTAATATCTTACGTGATTCAGAATCTTACGTGAATATTATTCTTCATTAATTAAATTTGAACTACTAAACCTGAAAATTAATCATTGTCAACGAAATAAATTGTATTCAATATAAATTAGTTCCTTCAATAAAATTTTAACACATATTTCAACCTGCACTGACCTGCTCTTTGATAATTCAAGGTAAGACTATCACTGTATCGAATCCCGAGATCCTTTCGATAAAAATATCAAACTCACTATATTGACCCTTGTCACTATATCAAAAATTATTGAGGCGTTTTGTTCTTCTATTTTGAACTCTGTCCAATGGACAGTGCTTAAAATAGAAGATGAACAGTGTCCATCTTATTTAAAAAAGAAAAGGATTTTTTTCCTTTCGATTCAAGCATATGGTTGATGTATCTCTTCTTTGTTTATTTATATTTTGTGCTGCGTCAATTTTTTTTAATTTGCTCACATTGGAGTTAAAACGCAGGAAATTTGCAAGAAAATTATCAATACATAAAAATTAACTCATGCAGTTTTTATATCTTGGGCAAAGCGCGAAATGATGAATCATTAAAAAATTGGGCGAAAAATACTTTTTTTACAACAAAATTTATCTGACATACATAATAATATTCTTTTTATTTCTATCATGCATTAAATTCTATAAGTTAAAACTTTCTCAAAGATTGTTGTTAGCCTAAACTTCATGAAAATTATATTTCGTCTTTTCCATGCTGTATAGAAATTAAATTCATTTGTTATCCACTGATATGTAACTATCGTGAATTAAGCAAGCTAATTTTCTATCTTAAGTAACAAGTTTTAACTAATGCTATGCAAAATTGGTATCTACTTTCTTGGAAAAGCTTTCTGCCGAAATCAATCTGTCTGGAAGATTTCTTATATATTGTAACTTTTGAACTTGAAAAAAAATAGCACAGTGAAAACTACTAGAATATAATAAAATTTATTGTGTTTCTGCTTCGATGTGAACATCAAAATGCTCGGTAACTTGTACCGAAGGGCTTCGGTAACAATTTTGGCAAAATTAAAAATAAAATATGGTTTTATAATGTCTGATAAAATTTGGTTAACTTCAGGATATTTTAGAGCATGGCATAATTATTTATTTGGTTAAATTTATTTTGTATTTTAAATGTGTGGTAATAAGAATTATAATTTTGAAAACTGGAATTTCTTGTTAACCGTTATCATATTAAATGAAAAAAATATTAAATAAACAAAGTAAATACCGAAAATTTTGGTTTTTATTACCAGAATTTAGGTTCTCTTTTACTGGAAATGTCATTCCCTTGCGCATGCAGTACGTTAAATTTACCAGGATTTCTTTCTGCTTGTATGTATGTACTAATATCTACTTTACTAGCAGTTAAAATTACGTGCATGGTGTTTTTTCATTATTTTATTGAAATTCAATATTTTATTACGATGCAAAAGTTTAATATCTTAAGAGACAAGTTTAAATATTTCCAGTATTTTTCTTTGTCGTAGAGAATAACTTATTCTAAAGTTTTTCTGAAATTTGGAAAGTTTTAGACATAGTTTTTGAAAATAATGTATCAAAAAATAATATAATTTAAGTTATTTTACTTATACTAGCTAATAATATATTTTTAGCTATGTCAGGTTCTGTTTTCTGAATTTTATTTAAGAAGGCTAGCATTGTTTTAATATGGAAATCAACAGAAAAGCTAAATATAAAGAGTAATAAATACTTTCTGAGATTCGAAATTATTACTTTTCTCTCACAAAATGTAAGATGTTTATAAAAAAATCTATTTATTGGAAAGAGTTGTTGCAGATAACTTAAAAAAATAGTTTTGATCATAAGAATAAATGAAACTCATTTTTAAACTTTCTGATTTTTTAAGCCCCATAAAGCAAAAGAGAATCGTATTGTTCGAGCAAATTGCATGGTCGTTATAGAATTTCATCGAAGCGAATCTTTTTAATCTTTTATAATATCTCGCTTATTGTTATTTATTATGTTTCCGGCAGATTTACTATCCGAAATATTTGATTTTCTCATTTTTATTAGATAGGCGTCTAACTTTCTACTTAAAAATAACATTGGTCTTTACATTAAATTACCATCTAAAGAATTGAGCAAGTATCTTTCTTCAATAGTTTTTTTTTTAGATATTGCTCTATGGTGTTTTCTTCAAAGAAAACTCTATTGGGATAAAATTTAAATCTAATAACTTTGATCGCTTGCCATTTCAATTTCCGCTGTAAACTTGCTTTTTAAATTCATGTTTAATTTTTGGTTAATATAAAAAGAAGTTATTCGTTAAAAAGAAGGAATTACATGAATTCCGAGTTGAAGAGCAAAAACTGTTTTAATCGTCCCTGTACAGTGCGAAAAATTAGAAAGAAATCACCCTGATAAATTTTTGATTTAATGATAATTTTTTTTGCATGCTATGTCTCAATCCTAATGATAAACGATGTTTTTGACAAATTTGGAGTTTTAATCCTAAGCACATAAAGAGTTGTCGCAATTCGGAAAAATGGTTTGAAGCACAGTTGGAAGTTTAGACTCGTTAATGTTAATTTGTCTTTTTTGCATTTCCAGACTTATCTCTAAAAATAATTGCCCTACTCAAAAGGCTTCAACACTCACTTATAAAACTCATTTAAATGAAGATAATTTCAGGAAAAAATAAGTTTTAATATTTATTAATTTGATTGCCTCCAATGTAACAGTTGCTGAAAAAAAACCTTTTTGAAATAGTATGACTCCAAATCTTTTTATATATANATAATATAATATAATATAATATAATATAATATAATATAATATAATATAATATAATATAATATAATATAATATAATATAATATAATATAATATAATATAATATAATGACTCTTTATCTAGCTTTATCTAGCTCTTCATCGAATTTTATCTTAGAGCCAAAAACATACTAACTATTCAAATAGTTTTAGCTATGCAATTTTCTCAGTGAGTGAAAAGAAAGAATAATAATTGCAATTTTCAGCACATTAATTGACTCAAAATTATACGTACAACTTCGATAAGCAATTACTAGTTTAATAAATAAGCTAAATAAATTATGCTGCTAGCATATATTATTTAACGAATAGCTTTTTTTCCCAATGTTTTTATATTTATTCGAGTGTGAATCCCGAAACAATAGTTTAATTCAAGACGTAAGAGCATTTCAGCATATCTGAATAATAGTTGCTTTAAGTACTTCTGCGATTCTTGCTTTTACCAAACTATGAAAGATAATGCCAAGGAAATATGTTGTTTCAAAATAATTGAAATAGATCCGCGCTTATAAGCAAAAAGATCACTGAAATTGTTATTCATTTTCCCCCTATTTTTTTCCTTTTTCTATTAGGGAAAGCATTTTTTAACTTTACGAAAACTTTTCTATTTGTTAAGATATTAACACGAAACTGATGTTATCGCTTTAATTATTTGTTTACATTATTGTGCGACAGAGAAGTGAAGAAATTTTCCAGCTATTCCATTTTTGTGATATTCTTTCCATGAATGCAGATTTCGGTAACAACATGTTTAAAGAAATTTCCGAATATTGAAACGAAAACATTCTTAAATTTCGTAACATTTCGTTTCAAATTAGAAACGGAACTTCATTAAAAGACAGAAAAGCAAAGCAATTACAAAATCCTATCATGTTCTCATCTGCGCAAACTTTCACATTCCAAACACATCTTTCTTATTAACAGTCTGTAATTCAATTACAGATTCACAATCTTGCGAAGTTCAATTACAAGTTCAGAAACATTAGTAACGAAGTTAAGACTTAACGTTCAGAGGAAATCTAATTTAGCAGTCTCTTTTCCTGCGCTGAAACCGGAAACTACAAGAGGTGCCGAATATAAGCGATCAATTTTACAAATTTTCGCAAAGCAATAGTTTCCAACACTCACAATCAGAAGTTAGTTGGCAATTTGTTGAGATAAATCATTTCTGGAGAGGAGATTATTTAAGAGCTAATGAAAATAGATGGCGCTTTAAACGGTGTTAAATATCTGTTTTCAATTTAGAACAGGAAATCATTTGAGTTGAGCACATGTTGCCATTTCATTTGAGCAAATGTTTGAAGTTATCTTGTTGTACGTTTAGCTGTCAAACATAATGAAAAGAACCAAACATAAATGTTTTATTTTTCGCATTTTATTATCGAGAATCTAATAATTAATTAACATCCAATAATGTATTTTTTTATTTGACATCCAATTTTTTCGAAAATGTTAACTGCTACGCAAAGTAATAATGGCTTTCATTCAATAAAAATTCTTTAGCTTGCAAATATAACCTTTTTATAAATCATTATAATAGAAAAAAATTTTCTTTCCAGAAAATTTTTTATAGGATGTATCTTATGTTAGTTTATAAATGTATAATTCTTATGTGTTCTTTCATAGAATAATACTGAGGAACGTTTTTCTGGGAAGTCATTGCAATTTCATAAATTTTTTTTTGTTGCCTTTGTTATGTCGTGTACTCCTTTAACTTTAATCCGTAACTTTTTGTTGATACGTAAATTGAAAAACAAACCCCTGCAATGAAATTTTTTGCCATATATTAATTACTGAAGTTTAATTATTTTTTTAAAAATTCCTTTATATGAAAAATCACTATTGGACTAAGAAAAGAAAAATATGCAATTATGACAATTTATCAAAAAACATTTTTATAGAAATTAAAGGAAAAAACATTTAACAGTATTTATTCTTCCAAAAGTTGCACATTGATTAGGGACATGTCAAGCGTATAGGGATGTATTTTACTGAACATGAAAATAAATTGAAGAGGTAAGCTAAATGGAGGGAAGTGACAACATATCTTTAGATTATTATCTAATCATTATTATCTTTAGATTTAAGGAAAATGTATTTTTGTTTCCGTTCAAAGCATCATTTAGAAAACTCATACATAAATAATCAAATTAATACAGCGGATTTCATATACTCAATCAAAAAATAACAAAAAGTAAAAAAAAACTATACAATTAGTGGCCAGCGAATAGTATACCTTATTACCATAATGAGGCGATGTGTGTTAAGGCAGTGAGAGTATTGCTTTTTTCCTTAAGATTTGAAATATGAAAAAAAGTGTAGTTTTTGTGTACTCTAGATTTTTGTTATGGAAACTTTAAGTATGTGCCATTGCCAATGCAAATATATATTGAAAACTAAACATTAATTAAACGTTTAGGATTTTAATTCCGGTGATTTTTCTTATTTTTAGCAATTTTCAAGTTTTTTGCATTTAAAATGTAACCAAAAATTGTATTCCACCCACTTTAAAGTAAACAAAGCTAATAAAATTAACTAACTCCGTTCCTATTTATAAAAAGTGAAAATTAATTAAAAATGAATCAACAGTTATCTTTTTAAATTTAAATGCAACTATTTTAATCTGCAACACGAAAGAATTTTTATAAAAATCACAAACAATTTCTTTTAAGATGATATATTTTTCTTATAATACGAATTATTTATAAAAAGAGTCTTATAAAAAACCCTGACCTTGCTCAATTTATTTATGTCAATGCGTTAAAATTAAGCTCTTTTCCGTATAACAATCATTTTTTAAATACTATCTGATGATTCGGAAATTTCAGGCATCTCGATCATTAAAACTGTTTACTTTGGTAACATTAGACGCAACGCAAGGGCCAATTAAATGCATTTTCAGACACATTTACCAAAAGAAAACCTATCCTCAACAAAAAGAGGCTCGTGATACCGTTTTACGATGCACTAATGAGCTAAAAGCGTAGCTTTAAGTGCTATAAGCAAGCCTCGCACGAACGATGTACACACCAGGGAATTAGCCCAATGGGATTTCCTTTTCTTGAGTTGGCAACATGCTCCTAAAACAAAAGTCAAACATTGATGTTCGATGCGGGGAAAAGAAACCGTAGCTTACAAGGCGATTGTACGAACAAACTAAAAAAGAAATATAAGCCGGATCGTTACTGTACTATACACTATCCTAAAGAAGCAAAAGTTTACTAGGCAGATACTTTTTACTCATTATCTTTGACTTAAAAAAACCTAATTGGATTAAATAGAGTTGGCACATTAGATACTAATTGTTAGAGATGTTGGTTGTTGATTTCTTATAACCATAAAATTTTTTATGCATTTTTCTTAAATAGTTCAATGATTTGTCTGCATAGTTTTTGGATTTTGTTTTTAAAAACATAATATATAAAAGTTATAGTTTTTTTAGTAAATGTTAGGAATAAATAATTTGCATGCATTACATATTAATTTTTTTACTGAAATCTCCTACTCTAACAGCCAGTTGTTGGACAAGAGGATCATGAACGTACGTATGTGCAAATAACGTAGATATGTACGTTTGTGCATGATGAATGTTGCTTTTGCTTGTATGAACATACACACATTGCATGCATAATGTACATCCCAAGCATGAATGCACAACGTATGAATGACCCATGCATGTATACACAATGTATGTTTATTCCAAGCATGTATGCACTGCTTATTTATGCTTCATGCATGAATGTACAATGTATGCGTGTCTCAAACTCATACACGTTTAATGTATGTATGTTCCATGTGTTTATGACAATGTAACAATATCCCATGTAAAATGCATGTACTAACATACACGCATGAGGCATACATACATTGTATATGCATGCATAAGACATGCATATATTGAACATTTGCAAGAGAGATACATATTTTGTTCAATGATGCATGGGGCATACATATTTTGAGCATACAATGTGCATTTATGGGGGATACACATACATGCATGGAACATAGATATATTGAACATGCATGTATGGGACATAGATATATTACAAATGTCACATACATGCATGTACATCTATGTACATGCATGTTCAATATGCATGACATGTAGCATAATATACATGCATGCAAAGGATGAACATATATTGTACATACGAGCATGGGACATACGTACTTTGTGCATGTATACATTGGTCATACATATATTATGCATGCATGCTTGGGAAATATATTGCTCGTGCAAAAAAAGCTAGCACAGTGTATATACACGCATATGCATTGTACGTACACAAGCATGCTTTTAAAATCTATACATCCATTGTGCACACACGCACATATCCACTTTGTTTGCGCATACATACGTACAGTGTGCCAAGAAATGGACGACCCTGAATATCTTTTGATCTAATGACGGGATCTTCATGTTCTAGGACTTATTCTTAGTGATTCAAAGAGGTGGCTTCAAATATGCTTATTAATTAATGCAGATAATGTTTTCAGTTACGAAATCAGTCAGAATAACATACTTTTTCATACATACATGTTTATACATACATACATACTTAACATAAATTTTTTTTAACGGATTCAGATTTCTGATTCCCAAAATATAAGGTAGGCCGCCATCTGGGAAATTTGGTCCCCATTGTATTGTCAGGAGAGGGATCCAAAGTTTTTACCACTTAATGTTAATATTACTTTTGGGTATTTCACCATATCTTGAGAACTTTCAAAGTGAATTGAAAGTTTTTTGCACACAACTATAAAATTCGCTTGTCCAAAGATAATTCCATGCAAAAATAAATTTTAGTAAATATTTAAAATTTTTTTTATATTTTATTTATTAATAGCTTAAAAAATGTTGAATTGTATGGTATACAACTTTTTTACATAATTTTAAGTTATCTCATTTTACATGGCAAAATACAAAATATGGTGGCCAAGGCGTAAACTATTACCAGAAGATCCTGGGTTCGAATCACGCTTCTGGCTGGTAATTTGTCTCTCTGTTTTATCTGTTAGAGTTACTTTGATCCACTTACATGTTGCCCATGATAAAGTGATTACTAGAAAAGTTAGGCACATTAAGAACTACCATGTCTTTTTTTTAATTATTTCAAAAAGAATGTAGAAATATTTCTTTATTTTTTAAGAAATTCGTTTCCTTGATGAAGTGGCGATAGTTATTTCATCACTTTGACAAAATGTTTGCTCGTGGCATATACCAAGAGAAGATTTCGTTGAAAAAACAAAAAAATGTCGGGAAATGTGAATGTCCATTTTTTACAGATTTTAGAGAATACCAGATTTTTTTTTGTTACGTAACATGTTCCTGCAAAAATGGATTTTTAACCGTAATTTTTTACAGTGTATAAAATAAAAGTATTGACTAATAGAAGGTTTAAAAGCTCAAGAGAAAATAACTCTTACCGAGAAAAGAAAATTTTTAATAAGTTTAATGGAATAATCCTGAATAACTTTCCTCGCAGAGAAAAATTTCACCTCAAATTACATTACAATTTGTTATAAACAAATTAAACAAGTCTTATAGAACTGCGAAATGGAAAGTGAGGTTATTAATGAGTTTAATAGCATGAAACTAACACATTTATAGTTTGATTCAGCCATTGGAGAGTAATTAAAAGTTCCCTGAAGTGTTACAAACTACCCTGGTTACAAATCTTTCTTTAAGTAGCAACGAGATGGTTGAATTAATCTAATTAAGTTGAAAGCTACGGTGAATATAAGGTTAAAACTTTGAATAATATTTTGAAAGTTTCTGCTTTAATTATGTTATATATGATATAATCTGTTGCATTGCAGATGATTTTATTACTGTTTATTTGTTAGTGAGGAGCACAGGTATTTGAAACACTTTTTCAGATTTTTTTCATTTGGCCCTTGTTTTTTCAGTATTTTATAGATGTTAAATAAGAATTATTGTTCTAGATATTATTTTTATTTAAGAACTCGCTGAATACCCGTTCTTCTTACGGTGTGAATTAAAAGAAAATTAATTTGTACTCAGCAACAATACGAAATCATGCACAAAACTAAAAGGCGTATACCGACAGAATTGAAAAGTTTAGTAAAAGAGTTAGTTAAGTGACATTTTAGAGGTATTTATGAATCAGTGAAAATCTTAACATTAATTGATTGCATCATTAGGGTATGTTTAATGTAACAAAATTGTTTTCGCTTTTATTTTAACTTTAATATAACTAATACGCATTAATATTTATTGTGTTAACATGGTATTTAGTTTTATATTAGGCAGTGGTAAATAAAATAAAAAAAAAGAATTATGAGTCTCGCCTTCTAATAAATCGATAATAAAATAATTCGGAGGTCACTATTTTTCTTTTTTCCCTGATTATAGCTTGTCTGAAAACATTACTTACATGGTTTTCCACTACACTATTGATATAGTAAAGCTAAAATAATTTTACTTTTATTTATTTATTAATATTTGTAGCCCTTCCCGGTGGCTTTAGGTTATTACATTAAGCGAAATGGAGTTTTTGCGGTTCATCTCATCAGAATAGAGATAAACTGTATTTAATCTCACTTGGTTCGATGATATTGCCTACTCGTCATGGGTTTTATTTAAAAAGAAGAAAAAGAAAATGAAAAAACTATTTCAGTCATTTTTTCACAAATACTTTTTTTTCCTAAAAACCCTCATAAAAGTCTATGACATGATGGCAACTGACATTAGTTCATTGGTAATGAACATGCATTTTGATGAAAAATAAATATAATTAAGAAATATTTATTGTTTCATAATATTACTAAATTCAGTTTCTAAATAATTACTAAATTCAGTTATGAACCTGTTATGGAACTTAAATTTTGTTTCTGCGAAATTATTATAACAATGCTTTTTTTAAAGGTCATGTAATGATTTTTAAGACTTTAAGACTTTACATGTGAGTAATAGTCATAATAATCAGTTTGATTAATTATGGATATACCATTATTTGTTTAACAGTTTTAAGTAAATAAAATATAGTTTGGGTTTAAAAAATAGCAATAAACGTTATCTTAAAGTTTTAGAAAATTACAGAAAAGCCAACTCTTTACGTTATTGGAAAAACTTCTTCTAGTGCTAGCTAAGTATATGATTAAATGTATGACTCTTGGTTTTGTAGATTTGACTAAAGTAAATTTGATTTTGATTTCCCCACAAATATATCTAAATGATTCAAAATTTCATATAAAATGCCCCTTTGTTCCAGCTCTCTCGTGTGGAAGCTTTTTGGCAAATTTACCAAAATTCTAAGAGCTTTACTTTATAAGTGGTTTCCAATATATAGAATATTTTGTAAAAAGCGTAGAAGTTTTTAGCCCTGAAATTATTGCGGACAACATGTGTTTTCTACCTTAATCCCTGACGTTACGTCTGAGATACTAAAAGTATTGTTGGAATATTGATAACATTTAGCAACAATCCAAATGCATTAATTTTTGGGAGGTTATTTTAATAAAGTATAACAATAAAAGAATCGATTGTTAGCAATTAAAACAAAAATTTTTTTAATTATGAAAATATCCATTTCATTTTCTTACAAATTTAACAATCTAACAAATAATTGCCAGCAATAATTTCTCATTCCGAACTGCAAAAGCTAAATTAGAGCAAGCCTAATTATGAGGAATTTCTTCAGATCTGTCTGTTCCAGATAGTAAGGAATATTTCATTTGTTTTAAAGGCCGTTAATTAAAATTTGTCAATTATAACTTGTTGCTCAATGGCGTCATTATATGTTATATTAATGCACAATTATATGTTTTAATACAATGATACTATCAATACAGCTTAATATCTCTTTTTGAGCGATAAATGAATGACATGTAGAATACATCTGTATATTGAATGCGAAGTAATAAAAATGATATGTAATAGATGTAATAGTAGCTTTATTTACATTAGGATATTGGCAACGGTGTGGGAAGCATTCCTGAGAATGATCCGGAGACGTGCAGTCTAATTTTGATCGTCTGTAGAGGTGCTGCTGTCTCACTTTGGTAGCCCGACGACATGGGCACGTAGTCGAGTACTTTTAGGTAGAGCAGTTTAACTTTTGCCAAGACCTTGCACCAGATCTCTTTGAAAACTGATCAAAATTATCACCTACGAGCTCATTGACCGCTGCCAGGGATACTTGACTTCAGTGATCTACTGGGAACCATGTTTTACGGTCAGTCCACTCTTGGACTCGTTTGAAATGAACGGAGAAGATTTTAGTGTAAAAGAACCTTAAGTTTAATTTTTAAAACAAATAAATTTCAAGGTTAAAAAACATGTTGTTAGACATGTTGGTTATAGTGTAGCAGAATACAAATATTCCGTTTGCACGAACATTAAATACACTTTTGTTTTGATTGAGCCACTCACTGAAATTTCTGAGAGCGAGCCGAAACGCAAATTTAAGTAGAACATAGCGAATCAGTTGGACGGGATAAAACAGAATTTGCCACGACTAGAAAATTTGGTAAGGGAAAAGCTTTCTTTAAATTGTTTGAATTTGAAAAGCAAAAAATTCTAAAAATTGTATTTTTATCTTTTACTCCCACCTGAACAAAAATACATAAATAAGCAAATAAATTAAAGGGCAATTCCATATGTGACGGAATGACATTTTGACTTGCATGATGACAATTAATTGAAGTTTCTATGCATCTAATTTCAAATAAACATGATTTTTTCTCATGCATATCATTATTATTGGTATAATGTGATTCATAAACTAAAAAAGAAGAATTTTGTATTTTTTTCATTTTTAATTTTATGAACTTTTTACTTGTGTGACGGAATGACATTTTGGCAACCAAGCTTTCGGCATGCCGCTTAGAACTGGTAGTTTCTGTGAATTTTGCAACTATTATTTTCCTGAACTATTTTTTACTTTTAGTAAGAAATAGTTCATGTAATGTGTAATGTGTAAGCAATGTAAATTGTGAATTTGGAAAATTAACCTCAGGTTGGCTAGCAGTTATTAACATCTATTTGCTGTGACGGAATGACCGTGACGGAATGACAAAAAGTTTAGTGGAAGAAAGTCTTCATTTAAAAAATGTTTTATTAATATGTAAATGATAAACAGAANTATATATATATATATATATATATATATATATATATATGATATATACAATAGACTTAATAACTAAAACATTTAAAAAAAACATGTAAAAATATTTTAGAACCAAAAAGAAAAAGATTTCTCTTAACCCTAAACACATTGTGCTTGAAAATGAAAAATACAGTACAGAACCTGGGAAAACAATAACATCCTACAACAGCATCAACAACAAACCAAAGCTTACATCCCAAGATACCGAAGTGTCCACGTTTATCCCATCAGAAAGAAATCCAACAAACTTTGGTGGCTGGAGCGATATTCGTTAAACTGAAACACCAAATATCATCTTCAACGGTTCCAAATATAAAGGTTTCGGACTAACAGAAAATTTTGAATTTTATTTCGAAATTATTGCTAAAGCAAGAAACGCAGACCACCAGTTTTGACCGAAAAAGTGAACTCTGAGCAAAAAATTGAAGAAACAAAAAATGAGAAGAGAAAATGTTTCAGATATAAGTTGATTTTTTTTCAACAAGATATTTTCCGTTCAAAAAGAAGAAAACGAATTGATTGCAAGCAAAATCTAACTTTCATAATTTTTCTGTTCAAATTTAATTTTATGCATTTAGGTTTGAAAAAAATGCGTGCGCAAGAACAAGGTTAAAACCAACCAGTTTGATGAAAGCCGTTTGACAAAAGCGTGGAAATGACGTAAGAGAAAGAAAGCTGTTTGAAGAAAGAGGAAAGAGTTTGAGAAAGAAAATAAAGAAGAGAAAGTAAAAATCGAGAGAGAGAAGAGGAAGACATCTAAGAGTTTTAAAAAGAACTGAAAGAATATGGAAAATTTGAAAAAAAAGAAAAAAGAGAATAGTTTGAGAATGAAGAATGCTAAACGAAAGAAGATAAAAAGTAAGTAGACGAGACTTCAAGAAAATCAAATTAAAAGGAGGGAGCTTGTGGAAAAAAGAGTATTACAGGAATAACAGAATAAAAAAGAAGAGTTGATTTCGTAAAAAACGGGAAAGGAAAAGAAAAGAAAAAGAAGGAGAAAAGAAGGAGGGGGGGGGGGAGAAAAAAGATGTTTGAAGAGAGACATGTTGAATCAAGTACCCTAAAGAGAGAAAATTCTTGCTCCATCAACTTCTCTTGACCCATAGAGTGAGTCGATGTGTTAAATTTAATATAGCACCATGTTCTCTTTTCAATTCATTGCACTGCGTTTTTTCATACAATCATACAGCTGTTTGAAACGATTGCCATCAAAATCGTAGAGTGATTATTCTCACTTGCATATAATTTTCCTTAAACAAAATTATCTAAAAGTTCCGTAGTAGCTTAAAAACTCAAAATTATTTATAGGTAACTGTTACCTAGAGTATTTAATGTATCAGGTCGTGTTTTACCTGACTTTCAAATGCATAGCAGGATTTCATTGGAGCAACATACTTAATCATATCTTTACTTCTGTCGTAAGGTATTTAATTACCTTGTAAAAACAATTTTTTTAAATTAGAAAAAGAAAAAGGAAGAAAAAAAATATACAATCCATTAGCTTCATTAGGCTTAACTATGCAAACAGTTTGGGGAAAGAACCATCAGAAATAGACGCCTAAAACTGGTTTATCAAGAATAGAACAACATTGGAATAGATAAACGAATAGGTAAGAGGAGAATCCAGAGGCAGACAGTAAATCCTCAGGAGCAGATAAATGACCAGGCGAAGGGAATTTAGAAGCAGATAGTAAACCATCGAAAGCAGATAAAGGACTAGGCAAAGAGAATCTATAAAGATATAGTAAACCTTCCGAAGCAATAAATGACAAGGCGAAGAAAATCTAGGAGCAGATAGTAAATCATTAAGAGCAGATAAACGACTAGGCGAGAAGAATCTATAATAATAGTGTATCCGAAGCAGATAAATGATCAGGCGAAGAGAATCTGGATGTAGATATTAAACCATCAGAAGCAGATAAATGATTAAAAGAGAATCTAGAAGCAGATAGTAAACCATCTAGAGTAGATAAAGTACTAGGCGATGATAATTTGGAAGAATATAGTAAACCATTCGAAGCAGATAAATAACCAGACGAAGAGAATCTAGACGCAGATAGTAAGCCATCAGGAGCAGATAAATGATTAGAAGAGTATCTAGGAGCAGACAGTAAACCATCAAGAGCAGATAAAGGACTAGGCGAGGGGAATCTAAAAGAATATAGCAAAACATCGGGAGCATATAAATGATCAGGCGAAGAGAATCTAGACGTAGATAGTAAACCATTGTGAGCAGATAAAGGACTAAGCAAGGGTAATCTGAAAGCACATAGTCAACCATCAAAAGCGGATAATGAGAACTGGGAGAGATTGCAGACTTCGTAATAGATATCGAATGATTTAAGTTTTGATGGGTATAGTGAAAAAAGGGAAAGAGTGAGGTACTTGAAAGAATAAAGATGTTCAGTGTACTCCTAACTTACCAAAAAAATAGTAAAATGAAGAAAAAAACGAGAAAAATTCAGGAATATAACGGTACTTTGTGTTGAGTACTATCTCGTCTCTCCGAAGGAAAAAATAAGAGTAAAGAGAAAGAAAAAAGAAAAAGCAAGAAATGACCCAAAAAAGGAGAGAATTCTACAAACGGAGAGAAAATAGAAACTAAAATTTTACAAATCAGATTTTAATTACTTCATATGCTACGCTAAATTACATCATACTGTAATTCTGCAATTTTATATTTTGGCACGAACTTCGAAATTCTCTTGTGACTAATTTCAAATAATTGCTGCTGCAGTCATTAAGTTGCTCACCAAATTCAGATGCAAAAAAATTAAATTGACATTTTGTTGATCCTGCCGTTTGATATATGATGAACTTAGTGCAGACTTGGCAAAACTGTAGCACATTAGGTAATTGCATGCTGCATTTCAATCAGTAATGGTATTAAAAAATGTCTCTTTTCTTCTTTAACTTTTAACTCAAATGAATTTTGAGAGGGTTTCATTTTATATAAAAAAAAAATGAAAAATGATATTTTTGTCAAAACTAGCTTAAAAAAAGGTAGTCGGGTACCTTAAGTTTTATTTTCTTCGAAATTTTTATGTTCTAATTTTTATGCATGAGATCTGCTGAATGTAATATTAATGACCCAATAAAAATTTACTTTATGCTACTTGGAATAGCCTTAAATAAATAAAAAATACGCATTTTTCATAAGCTATAGCAAGCAAAATATTAAAAACCTATAAGAAAGCTATGCTGCAATATTTATAGGGAGCATTAAAAAATTATAAACTCTTATTTTCTTCAGATGGAATTAGTTCAAAAGAATACATAAGGCTGAGTTAATATTTTCTTTTGGTGTTTTAAGTATTCTTACAGAAATGCAGGCCGTTGAATTACAAATAACTTGATTTCTATTCGCATTGAAAGTTTGAAATAAATGCACCAGAATTTGTGATCCTGTTGAATTATAAAGATTTTTTCTATTTTCACTGAAACTATGCTGAAAAAGCGCTGGAACTTACAATCTCGTTAAATTACAAATGTAATTTTTATTTGCATTGAAATTAGGTTAAAAGAAATGCACCAGATCTCGAAATCTCGTTTAGTTATAAATATTATTTCGATTTGCACGCCGACCGGCCTGTGTAGGGGTTAGGGAACTGGCCTTGGATCAGAAAGGTTCTGGTTTCGAATCCCGGGCAAGGCATGGATGTTCTTTCATTCTCTGTACTATCTGTCGTTACTGAGGGAGCAACGTTGGCACACCTAATATGGTGACCCTGAAAGTGTGGTCAATAAATCTGCACTTCAGATGCGTGTATGACCTAGGTCATTCTCCAGGTGGGCATTGAAAAAAAATTGTTTTTTTGATTTGCACTGAAAAAATTGCACTATGCTAAAAGAAAGGCGTCTAAACTTGTAAATCTACTAGAATTACAAACACAAACCCGATTTCTGTCTTGAAAGGAAGTAATTACTAAATATATCTCACTCTTAGGGAAAGAATGTATAATTTATTGTACATTTTTAAATGCAAATCTTGTTGGCTAAAAGGCAACAGCAAAAAGAAACTACATTTAATTTTCTTTAATTTCCTCTTTTCCAAATAAATAAACAGTACAACAAAAATAAGTATTTGATTATGTAATTTTACTGACTAATAATTTCTTACAAGCATTTTAAACGATCAAGTTTAGAAAATAAACTTTCAAAAAGAGTTACATATTTTTATAAAGTCTTCAAATATTTTCCCTGAACTAATTTTTTTAAAGTTATTAGAGCTTTATTCCCTTATGACTTGGTTTTATGAATTTCAATGTTAAAAACTGTAAAACTAAAAAGAAAGAAAGAGAAGTAAAAAAAAATTAAGTTTATTTATTTTCTATCTGTTGTAAAATTTTTTCAGAGACATCGTATGCCATTTTATATTGCATAATAAATTTAGACAATATGAATATTTTTTTTTCAAACTAAAAAATGGAACTCATTAATAAACATCACTCGTAAATATTTTAAGTAATAAAAATTTCAACATTCAAGAACAGACGTTCAGGGAAAAGTATCATAGTACTTGCACCACTTAACGCAAGATAGTTTTCCTAACAGACTAAAATAAACTTTAAGAGCTTTTTAATAAAATTTATAAAAATGAGAATTCCCGAGAGAGGTCATTTAGATAAAGGTGAGGGTTGCTATGACAACCAGGAGATAAAAAGGGAACAAGGGTACCATAATCCGGAGGATGACTTTCCGGATATTGAACATGTATGTCTGTATTTAATTTTTCTTTCTTCAGCGCAGAAGAGCGTGACCGTATATAAAAAAGTTTTCTCCTGTGTATAAAATTGATGTCAAAAAATTGAGCCGTGATACAAGCCTGACGGCGACATTTTAAAAGATTGGATTGGTAGGATTTATGAGAAGGTATATGTCAAATGACAGAAATTCGTGTTTTGAACTCTTATGTAAGAATAGAAAATTCATGAGTTTTATTGCACATTAAACTAAAAAAGAATTCATTATTTGAAAATATTGAATTCTTTTGCATAATTTAAAATATAAATTACAGAATTTATTAAAAAAATCTATTTCTTATTTTTAATGCTTTTATTATTTAATTTGAAAACATGTCTTAGTTAAATATTTTTATTAACTCGTATTCGTGTAAGTGTCAAGGTAAAATCTTGAAATTTTAATCTATTTTCGAATAGGTAAAGCTCTTAAATCTGTCCTGGAGCTTCCTGCCTGATGACAATACAGGTTTTAATGGGTCGTAGCAGCTGCAGAATTTTTCGAAATATTCCAAATGCGTTGCAACAGTTACAGAATATTTCGAAGCATTCCAAATGGGTCGTAGCAGTTGCAGAATTTTTCGAAATATTACAAATGGGTCGTAACAGTTACGGAATTTTTCGAAATATTGCAAATGGGTCATAACAGTATCAGAATTTTCGAAATATTTCAAATGGGTTGTAACAGTTTCAGTATTTTTCGAAATATTCCAAATGGGTCGTAATAGTTACATAATATTTCGAAATATTCCATTTTTCGAATTTATTTCCAAAAAAGATTTTATCTTAATTTCAACCACTTTTTGACTAGCTAGATTTCTCAAATCTCATATGACAAAGAAGTTTATAATAAATTTCTAGTTGTTGAAAACAAAACTTATAGACATATTACTGCCAGACAGAATTAGCTACAACAGAAATTTCAACTATATCCGATTAGCTAGAATGTTTAAAACTGAACAAGAGCTATGTGTTAACCTAAATTTAGACTTAATAAACTTGGTATTTTTTAAATTAGCTCTAAGAAGAATTATTAACTAGAAAATATAAGCGAACTGGTAAGGAAATGACGTATAGAAAGGTCTATATTGGTGACGGCTAACAAAAATATTTATAATATTAAACTGATTTGGATGCTAATAGGTTACATTCTTAGTGTCGAAATATATCATATTTCAATCGCATGCAAAAGATAAGGAGGAGTTGTACCAACTTTTCACTCATATTTTGTTCAATAGCTGGCTTTAAGATAAATTTAATGGTATGAACCATTAATAGTTTAATCATTATTTAATAACTAATTAATGATTAAATAAAAATTATTAAAAATAAATTAAAGATTAATTAATGATAAATTAATTAATATAATGATATTTGTCAAAAAAAGACAGCAATAAAAATCACGCTAAAAAACAGCATTTTTCTGATGAATTGTAAAAAGGTAAAAAACTTGAGGAAAAATATGATACAAACATTTCTATTAATCTTAACATTTAGTTTGAAAAACATGTACAATGTATATTTAATATTATAATATATTTTAACTAATATTGTAATATATTTTAATTAATATTGTAATACATTTAATTTAATACTGTTATACATTTCTTTATTTAATATTGTTATACATTTTATTAAATATTGCAAGATTGCTTTTCTTTAACTATAAAAGAAAGACATAATGATTTTTAAAGATTAAATCTTTTATTGATCTGTTTTTTATCTCCAAAAAAAACATTCTGGTTAATAGAACCAAAATACATGGTATTTAAACCATTCATTTAATAATTTTTCTGTCCATGTAATAACGGCTTACCGAAAATTTTGGTTTTCATTTCTAGTTCTTATTACAACACATTTAGTAGAATATATAAGACTGTAAAGTAAATTAAGCATAATAAATGGTTTCTATACCATGATAAAATTACATAATTTTATCTTATTTACCCAATTTTATCGCATTCTATAAAACCGTATTTATTTTGATTTTATCAAAATCATTACAATTTTGGTATTCCCATAGAGTCAGAAGAACAGTTAATGTTATCATATTATGGTAGTTTAGACCATACTTTTTTCTCAGTGTGCGTGTAACTTACAAAAATCATGTTTATATAGGTATTATGTTTATTTTCTGTAAAGTTTCTTTTAAAATTTGTTTTAAGTTTTTATTTTAAAACATTAAAGTAAAGCAGGGAAAAAGTCGGTGGTTTATTTGGATTTATTAATGTTTTTCAAAAACCACCAATTTCTTACTTGCTTCCGTTAAAATTTTTATACGATATTCTTGCAACACGTTTTGGGATAAATTTTATATAAAATGATTTTAATACCTATATAAACTCGATTTTAATTAGTTACGCGCAGTATTTTATTTACTACTTTTCATGCAAAACCCATAGAAAAGTTACTGTTTTTTAAAGTTTTTTATATTGTTTTATTTTATACTTTTTCGTCTTAGGGTTCATTAAGTCTATGAAATATGTCACCTTATTTTTTCCAAAGAAATACGTTTTAAAACAAAACTATAAGCGAAATAAAGGTGTGGCTACAGATAACTTCAGGAATGCTAATTCGGTGACATTGCACTGATTCACAAGCCATTCACGCGACTGATTGAGCTTGTAAAAAATAAGTGAACGTGCTAAAAAATCTTGAACAGCATCGTTTACAATTTTATTTATATCAATGGATAAGATGAACTAATGCGAAAAAGTTATTTTTCAAGCATTCACCCGAACGGAATAATTAAACTTCTTGAGCGATTTTTCGGATCGAGGTAGGTTTAAAATTGAATCTCGTAGTCGATGCCAGGTTTCGCAATTTTTGAGCCTACAGTTTTGAAGTTACAAGAGATTCAAAAATTTTGAAGTTACAAGAGATTCAAAAATGATTTTGAAAGAAAAAAATATCGAAAATTGAGACTAATTCACCCAATTCTTATGGTAATTCCTATAAATAGATTGCTATAAATATTTTTTTAGTATTTTTATACGAAGATCTCGGTAAATATACGAGAAAAAGTATACGAGTAATAAATATATGAAAATAATTAGAAGCTTATGCAAAATAACTATTTCGTGCTTTTGCCTATCGAATTGTATTTATTTAAAACAAAACTTCAAAATACTTATGACTAAAAGTTTATAAAACATGGAGATAAAATTAAGAATTTATTAAATGTGAATGCTAAAAAAAACTGAAAATAAATGAGTTTAAAAATTTATGAGCGAAATATGATCAATAGAAATATAAAAGAAAAATGAGGAATTACATTTTTCATTTCTCAAAAATTTTTTGAGAAATTTTTATATTGGCCCTCACATGAAAAAGAATGAAATCTGATGCTGATGTAACAGTCCATTATCTACAGCCATTACAGCAACTTTCTGGCGTTTATAAAACATTTCCAACTATTAATAATCGTTGGTTGCGACGGACGGAGACAACGATTTATCTTCGCCTACAATGATTTTACCCTTATTCTGCAAAGAGAGATAATATATTTGTAACCCGTCAATGAATAGAAAAGTTTTCTTGATAAAGGACAAAAATGTTTAATGATCATAACTCCTCATTTGGCATTTCCCATTATTAAAAAATTTTGTGAGAAAAAGCAATTAATTATTAAAGTAATTTTCAATCCTTTTTTAAATTTAAATGTTTAAGTTATTAAAGTAGTTAAAGCGAATAACAAACAAAAACTAGTGAACAAAGTTATTGCAAATAAATAGAAAATAAAATCAAGATGGTTATAGTTCAAATGTATTGTAGAAAATTTCGGATAAAATTACAGTAAAAAATATTGCCACCCTGAAGAAAATCCATTTTGCTGTAAAATCCATTATTTTTCAAAACTTTATACCATAATTTTTACAGTAAATTTTATTTAATTACAATATTTTAATCAATATTATTGTAAAAAATACCGGTGTATCAGATTTCCCTTGAGCTGCAAAATTTTATGGTAAAAAGTACAAGCACTCAGAGTGCCTTATTATTTTATTCAAGATTTTTTACTGAGTGGGCACTATCAAAAAAAAAGTTATGATAAAGTTGAAATCGTGTAAATAGTTAAGCCAAATAAAAGTTCAAGTATGAAAGTTAAAATTTTTAAATATAGGACTAAAATAATTCTAATAGGCTTAGAATAAATTCACTTTTATTCTATAAAACTTATAACTTATATTTATTTAACTTTATATATATATGGGTCATTCTCAC
>NC_092212.1:55405296-55410290 GCF_043381705.1 Parasteatoda tepidariorum
AGATAGATAGATAGATAGATAGATAGATAGATAGATAGATAGATAGATAGATAGATAGATAATTAGTGAAGAAGCAGATATATTAACAAATGGAAACGTTTACTATGAAATAATGGCAACGCGATATTCTATACATATATATTATCCAATAGTGTCCTTCTATTATTCATAGATCGTTAGATTTGGTCTTCAAACGTGCTGTTGCCAAAGGAAAATAGCAAGTTCAGCTTTTGAAAGAATTATTTATATATAACCTGAATATTCTATTTAACCCTGATACGTTTTCGTTCATTTTGTGATTCCTTTTGGATTAGTAATTTTCTCTGAAGAGCGGAATTTCTTAAGGATTTCCTAGCAGGTGAAGAAAGTTCCTTCGTGTCTTATGATGTCCAGTAAGTTTCTATAAACACTATTACTTTTTCAGAACAACTATATCTTTTTTATTGCACTGCTTCTTTATAGGGCAGTAGAAAAAGTATTTCATTTGGATTATGTACTAAAAAAATATTTCTTTCCATTATTTTCTGAAGATCTGCAACATAAATAACTCGGAGCAAAAAAAAAAAAAAAGATCTGTAAACAGATTATATTTTCTCCGTTTAAGTTCTTGAAATCCCAATAAATATTCCCTTTATTTGGCACAAACACCGATCTTAAGATCATAAATTTTTCATTTTTACTTCATATCACCTCTACGATAAGGTAAACTCTTCAGAAATAAGTAAGGAAAAAAAGAGAAGAATAACTTTAGAAGCATTGTGCAACATGACTGCTGCATCCATCAAATCTCCGTCTGTTTCTCGGAGATTGCGCTGGTTCAGAAAGAAACAGAGCGAAAAAAGGAAAAAAGGAAACCAACCTTTAGATTGATTCATTTTTCGCTCCTGATTCGCATTACAGGAATCGAACGAACTCTGCTACCTTTTTTCTTCTTTTTCTTTTGTTCCCCTTTTTCTCTGCAATTTGTCCAAATAAAATCTTCTGAATGATTTCGTGGAGTGCACGTCTAATCTAAAACCAATGGAAAAGTACGTAAAATATAGATTATGTTTATGGAGCTGTCATTCAGGGTTCATCATTCTGTATGGTAAAATAGAATGTATTTTGTTCTCTTTGAAGAAAGACATTGATGATGTATTGTATGATCTTTGATCGAGTCGCCATTGAAGAAAGGGGTTACAAGAACTCAATTTCTAATGGCATTTCAGTATCAGCGAATCGACAACGAAACAAATGGTGTTTGATGTGATTTATTATGCAGTTTTGTTAAGTTTATGTTACATATATTTTTAAAAACTGAAAATGCTTTTCTTCCAGGACATTGTAGTGCTACATGTATAGACTACACTGGCAAAGTACTTTATCTTAGCGAATTCGAGCGTGAGGATTTCAAATCTGAAATTGGCTCTCATCCAAAGTTTTAGTAAAATAAGTGAATACTTTTTGAAAAATAACGTGTTGCTTTCATAAACTTTATCGAAATTCGTGAGGAAAATAAGACAAATCTTTCACAATTGCATATAACAGCGACGAAAAACAGGATTGCTTGAAAAAAGTGCAATGATGCAGTACAACAGATTGAGCGATAGGAGATAAAAAAATAAAAAATAGTGCGTGGAGTCCCTCCGCGCGGAAAAAGTGAAACTTCGTAACCAGTGACGTTAATTGTAGAAGAATCAGAAGTCGTAGAAGGATCACTAGTTCTATTCAACGACTCTTTTTCCGTGCTCTGTAATCACGGTAGTATTGTGCATTTTTCCCTCGTGGACCTCTTGAACCAGTGCTTGCGGTTGCCTCATCGTCTCGCCATGGAAAATGTATTTGTATTAATAATCTATGTGAATGCGTCATAATGTAATTTCAGAAGAGAAAACCTAACAATCAATTGGTATTCACAAGAGACGTACCTTTTCATAACCTTAAATCCGTAGCATTGTCCGTGGGATTGTTTTCACTCATTTTTTACAATTGTTATCCACTAAATTTGAAAATAAAAAATTCTACCCTATTAAATTATATGTGTATCAAAACAAACTAAAAAAATATTTATAGAAAAGCAATACTTTTATGTCTTTTATTATTTTTATGCTAGTGAGAACCAAAACAATATGGAAATGAATGAGGGAAAACTGGATCCTACCACGTGATTTCCCGGCCAATAAAAATGTAGCGTTAAACGTTTAACGCAACCTTGTTGGAAGTCGCATAAGAAGTATAACTTCAAAAAAAAAAAATCAATGGAAGGCTCATCTTTCATTGAGTCTTACTAACTGTTGTCTATTTTCGTTTTTCCGCTCAGGGGATAGAGAGTTCGCCTTTCACTGAGGTAAACCGGGTTCGAATCCCAGCGATGGCTGGTCGATATGAATTCCGAACCCGGCGCGCACCGACTACTGTGCTGACGTGCAATATCATCAGTGGTAGACAGGTCATAGGGGTAAAGTCGCTTTACCGCCAGACTAATCGTGGAAGGTTTTCGTGGTTTTCTTCTCCATGTAACGCGAATGCGGGTTAGTTCCATTAAAAAGACCTCCACGAAGGCAAATTTCTCCCTGCGCTTGATCCAGGTGTTCAAAATTGCAATGCTACGGGGTTGAACATTAATAATCGTAAATCCGAAAATTTGGGTAGGCTGTTAAGCGATGGTGATAAAAAAAATTAAAAGCAGCATCAATTAAGCACTGGCTGTTGAATGATTACAAATTTTCAATTTATTTATTTTATTTTTATGAATAACCTAACTGACTGAGCTTTTACAAATATATATTAACCATCAAACCCAAATTTGAGTCTTGTTTTAATTATTTTATTAGTTTTTTTCTTCTTCATAAGGTGGTGCTAGTTGACGTATATGAAATTTTAGTTGTTTAATAGTATTAGATGGAAACACTCAATGAACAATTTTTCTCACTATTGACATTTTAAAATAACATCATTTTCCATGGTTATTTGATTTTTTTGGTTAAATAAGGTAAAGTAGAAATGAAATAAGTTGTTATTTAACCATTTTCACTGGTACACTTAGACATTATTTGCAAAAAAATCTCATAATCAGCTTCTAAAAAACATTTTTTCACATTTAATGCTTTAGCATGTTGTAAATATTGGAAGTAGCATATCATTCTTTATTTAAACAATGGCGCTCATTTAGCTCAACCGTTTTTGTCTTCAATAGGTTGAAAACTATTAATCATTCCTTTTTGTCCAGTATCGGGTTTAGTAATTTAAAAACATTCAATAAAACATAATTTAAATGACATATAGTCTGATATGGTTGATTTATGTAAAGCATAAAAAAATCTGACTGAAACACTCCCTATCTTGACTAGATGATTTTATGAAAAATTCTAATTCGCTAGCATTTGAGAGTATTTTTTTAAAGATTACGTGAATTGTTTTAATTCCATGGATAATTTATATAAATTATGTGAATAACATGTCTGAGTTTTACATTTTTCTTCCATTAATCAATACCATACTCATTACTTTTCCATCATGATTTTATTAACTAGGAATGTATATTTGAAAACCACAGCATTTTCTACATTTTCGCATTAGTCTTGCAAAGTTCAATTTAAAACTAAAAGTTAGCTTTTCCTAGAAGTTTAAAAAATATGAAAATGGAAGTACTAATATTGCATTTTTTGTTAGAATCAATTTCAATTTTTATTAGAATATGGAAGAGTTAAAAAAGAGTTTACAATTTACTTAGTGTAAATTGAAAAGAAAGTTAAACGAAAGCTCAGTGCGATTATTTAGCCCCCTAATCTAGTTATTTTCTGCAGTTTTTTTTTAAAAACAAAATTATTTTTCAGCCATTTCTACAAATCTGTAAAAATTGTAAGAAATGCATAAAAAAACAATTTATAATATTAACTTGCAAGGTGATTACATTCAATATTTAAAAACACACATTCTGCTATAAATATTAAATTGTTCATATTTATTGAACAAATTAAAATAGTTTTCTGTAAATATTTATCTCCGAAATTAAAATAAGTTCCTTCGTATCCGAGATTTTTCATTGGTCGGAAAAGCATTCAGTTCGAATAATTGCAGAAATTCGTAGCGAAGCAATCAATAACTTTCAACGTAGCAGATTGGTGCTAATTGCTGAGGTAACATTTCATTAATCAAATAAAGTTTCCCGAAGTTTTATTTTATTAACACTTTTTTATACCCGCAAATAAAGTGATTTTCTTTATATTTTAATAATTAAGTTTCAAAACTCTTCGAAAGCTTTTCTCATTAAAGCACTTTAATAACAGCCGAAATTTTGTTTATGAAACTAGTTCGTGAAATATGAGTATTCTTATGGTTAATTAACCAGATAAAGCTTGTGGACTATTAAGTTTCGATAATTAATCATTTGTGCAGGGCGTTATATGCAATAAAAAATTTTAACGTGAAAAGTTTAAGAAAATAATAAATGTTATCTCATCTAAATTTTTTAATTTAACATAATTTATGATGTATTGGTTTTGATAAGGAATTTTTTATTGAAAAATACCATACATAAAAAAGGCATAAACGAAACATAAAAATTATATATTTTTTCATGATAAAAAATTATGTTTCTTCGTTTAAGGAACATGTTGTATATGTTAAAGTATTTTAATTAAATATTTAGATGTTAAATAAAGCTGTAACATAAATATTATCCGAAATTAAAACCATAAATATTAAGGTATTTAAATAAAATACTAAAAAAAAATTTTAATGTTCATTTCTTGTCTAAAAAGAAATGTGATGTAATATATAATTTCTTAACATGCTCAGAGAAGATATAGATGCGATGTTATATATTTCTTCATGGAGTAAGTTATGTAATCTATTCTATCTATTATATATAATTCTCTTACGTGGCTCCCAAATTTTGGCTGTATTTCTTTTCCGCCGGTGGCAACGTTTGCTTTGTTTTGAAAACACCAAAGCATTCTGCCTTTTAATGATGTGTTTCTGATCTAATATATATAATTCTCTTACGTGGCTCC
>NC_092212.1:55411413-55434904 GCF_043381705.1 Parasteatoda tepidariorum
ATCTGAGCTGGCGCAACCAACAGCCTCTACAGTAGCCCCCTACCAGCGCTAGCGAGACTTTTCCAGCTCATTGCTGATACTTTCCCTGAAACATAACTCGACGGCCTGGTCGTGTCTTAACCTCTTTTGGCATGTCACCAGGCTCTGGGATAGTAGATTCAACCTCTGTAGATTCGCTCATAGCTGTTGATTCGCTTTCAGGAAATTTGTCCTGTTCATCTCGGGATACATATGCTGGTTTTAGACGATCCACGTTTACCGTACTTTCCCGGCCATGAATTAGAATCCTAAAAATTTCTCCCCTCGACTCAGCACTTGAAATGGACCCTCGTATGGTAGCTGCAGGCCTTTTTTCAGGACATCGGTCCTCAGGAAAACATGACTGCACGACGAAAGGTCTTAACTTACAAAAACTGCTCTGTGACCTTGATGTCTGAACTTTACTGGCAGCAACTCCTGCATGGTCTCTTTTAGCTTTCCAACAAAGTTTGCGGGATCCGCTGTACCAGTAGACGGACATAAAAATTCTCCAGGCAGTCGTATCGGAGTTCCATAAACCATTTCCGCTGTCGTTGCTTGCAAGTCCTTCTTCCATGCAACTCTAAAACCTAAAAGAATGGTAGGTAAAACTCTGGTCCACTGACTTGTACTGTAGGCTCTAATCACTCCCTTCATCTGTCTATGAAATCTTTCCACTTGACCATTTCCTGCGGGATGATAAGGGCTTGTTCGATGACGGGCCGAACCCAGGAACTTAGTCAGGGCATCAAACACTGAGGCTACAAACTGTGTTCTCTGGTCTGTTGTGATTCGTAGAGGTATTCCAAATCTAGAAATCCATCCAGCATAGAAAGTCTCAGCAACATATTTGGCTGTTATATCTGCGAGCGGGTAAGCTTCCGGCCACTTGGAAAAACGATCGACACAAGTTAGACAGTAGCGAAAACCTTCTGATGGCGGCAAGGGACCTACGATGTCGATGTGCACGTTCTCGAATCTGGCATTTGGTGGAACAAATGTACCAAGCTTGCTCTGCGTGTGACGTGTCACCTTAGAACGTTGGCAAGCTAAGCATTGCTGAGTCCATGTCCTAACATCTTTCTTTATACCAGGCCAAACATATCGCTCTTCCACCAACCTTATAGTAGCTTTAATACCTGGATGTGAAATAGAATACAGTTTGGAAAAAACTTGTTTTCTGTCCACTTCGGGTACGAATGGTCGAATCCGTTTGGTAGATACATCACAAAACAGTTCCACACCAGGATCACCTATTACGAATGGTTGAAGTACCAAAGACGAGTTACCGGTTTGAGCTAAAATTTCGGCTAGTTAAGTAATAATTTTAATGTTTCAGTAATGCGGTACTTGCAGCTCGAAAAAAAGTGAAGTTATTATACCAAACAATATGATTTAAATCAGATTTAATTGGATAAGCGACGTCACGCATGTGTGTCGAAACTGTTAGAGTTCTGTGTCTACAAATGCTATGATTCAACTAGGATGACGTCATTTGTGGACATCTAATTATTTAAGTGTCATAAATATCGGCGTACATTAAGTACCATAAATACTAAAATTAAAAATTAATGAAGAATACAAGCTTTTATTACTTATTTACTCTAACATTTTTTTATTTAAAAAGATAATGTTTCACCACTATAGAACGCGTCGATTATGTTAGTATGAAACACACAGAAATTACGTGAGATATTACCACTTAAGCTTTAAACATTCAAATTTTTTTTAAACACGTTAACATTAATTTGTATAATCAAAACAGATTGCAAATTAATGTATCATATACTTTTATAGAAAAAGTAAATTTAAATGTAAAAATATTTGCTTGTGTTTATCAGAAGTTAAATTCTCAAGAATAATAAATGAAAGATAAAGAAAAGAGCTAAATGTAGGAAAATTTTAAAAGAAATTATAGCCAAAATTGAGAACTTTTGAAAAACAAATTCTGAATTTTTCTTTAAATCTGCTTATTGAACATTTAAAAATATTCTAGACAAAATAATTTATCGATCAATGCTTGAATTTTAAATTTAATTTATGAAATTTTAATAACTATCTAAAATTTTACGCAAAATTATGATTTTAAATATTTACTGTTATTTGCATTAATTGTAACTTTTCACTAAACTATTTAGACTATCAGAAGAAACGATATTACCTTCTTCATATTGAGATAATCTTTTCTTTTTACTATTTATTCATAATACAAAATAGAACTTTTTTTTAATTTAGAAAGAGATTTAAATAAATACAAATACAAAGAGCAATTGAATTGAAAAAAATATTTCTAGTTCACTATTATTATTTAAGAATAAATAATTTTCATTCCAAGTTCAAACATATATTATAACGTATAGCGAATTCCAAAACCAAAATAAATATAACCTGGATTTATCGTTTGCGTAGTAAATTTAAAATATACGAAATTTCAAATAATAAATAGAAAAAAATCATTTGATTTTATTACAAGATTTATACAAAAATCTATGGATTGCTCATGAGAACAAACATTCAATCGTTTGAAATCACAATTTAAAAGATAGATGTTTTAAAAAGGATGAAGTCTATTTTTTTAAAAACTAGATGTTATGATTTATGCACACCACAAAATATCTGGTTTAGTTTTCTGAATTAATGTTATAGTTACTGTCTTATGAAAAACCGAAAAACTTTTCCTAAAACTATCTTAAATTATCTAACTTAATCCAACTTAACTTATTATCTAACTTAGGAGTCCTTCATGAATTCGAAAAGTTTGAAAGATTTTGATGAATAAATATCCTATTTTGAAATTTTTCGAAATTATGCATTATAAACCAAAGCTTTTTCTTTGGAGACTGATCTCACTGCCTGCATTTTTTTAACAGTCTAATGAAAATCTCATAACCATGTTTTTAACGAGCAAAAATAATTTCACTTATCATGTTCTAATTAATATGCGAAATTTTTTGCATGTGAATTATTACATCGAGTGAGAACGGCCGGCCTCATGAACTGATCATTACTTGAAATTGTATCAAAAACACTTATGATACATAACAATCTAACAAATTCACCAGGATACCACATAAAAAAAACGGAAAATGAGGTTTATCGTGCCATCTAACGGAACAGTTTTGTACTAAATAAAGAATAATGGAGGAAAAATATCATGATCTGTCCCCTGAATTTGCTGTAAAATTGTTCTTTTTTTAAATCTTAACCATTCTCGAGTTTCAGATTGGTTAAAGAACCTTAGGACACCAGTAAGATAAAGAGTCCTTAAGTTTATACAGCGAAAATTAAACTAATACAATTGCAAATAATTTAACTTACATATTTTCGAAATACATTATCTTATTATTCAGAATTTTTGAAGCAAATGCTGCCAAAATTACTGTAAAAAATTATTAAAACATGCAATGGAAATTTATTTTGGTGCTAATGAAGTCGATATATAACGCATGCAACACGCAAAAGACTTGAATAGTTTTTACAATTGGGAAAAAAAAATTGAACTGCAAAGAAATGAATTCAACCAGGTAATTGAACACATTTTCCCCCTTCATTTCATTTCACTTGGTCAAAAGAACGACTAAGATTTGAACGAAAATAATGAATAAATGCCGAGGAGAGAATTTATGAATTACCAACAAGGAGAAAACTCCTGCCTTTGTCTAATTTTTCTGTCCACAAAAGGTTTTATTCCCGTGCACTGCTCTTTTCATTAATGATGTCACAATTGTTCTTTTCTTCTTTACCTTTTGACTGCATTCAGAAGCGCCAACAGGAAAAATTAATACAAAAGCTCAAAGGAACAGGAAAAAGTAAGCTTTAATGAGGCTGTATAAGAAATGAAACTAAAAAAAAAGTGTGAGTGAGAAAAATTTAAACATTTTCAATTAATCAAACCCTGAGACTCGTTATTAAAAATGTATGTCTGAAAAACTACTCATCAAGAATAATTTCTTTTCAGATTGAAAGAGGGATAGTAACTTTAAATATTTTAAAATTTGTTTCTATAAAAAAATTGTTTTTAATGAAGAATAGAATTTCAGAAATATATTCACTGAATATATTTTTTCTTTTGAAAAAATAATAACTCCCTTTACCGTAAAAGTTTGATATATATAAGCGTCTAGAACTTTGAATTCAGTATTTTCTTAAAAGATAAATCTTTCAGATAATGTAATAGCACAAAAACCCAAACGGTTTAAAAAATAAAACTAAATTTCTTATCGTCTTTAAAATCTATCTCCTTAAAGAAAATATTTGAGGACACTATTTATATTTTTTGAATTATAAAGAACTTCATTTCTAAGAAAACCATGAAATAAAAGTATATAATCTGCTGGAAAATATATTTGAAAGAGCATCAGTTCCTCAAAATTAAGCTTGAGTTTCTAAAAGTTTAAATTGTTAGTAATTAGATTACAGATAATAAGACAGATTTCGTTGAAAACTGAACAGTTGATACCTGGTAAATTATTCATATAAGTCAAATATGTGCTTAAATAATTCAAATGAAATATAATTTATTGTTGAAAACATCTGTAAAACTTTTTAGAATTTACAATATTGAGATATATTTATCAGTGAAAAAGTTGTATTTTTTTTATAAGAAAAAGTAAAATTTTGTTCCCGTGAATTTTTAACTTCTCTTAATACAGTTGGTACAAACTTTGAATGAAAACCAATAGCACCATCATTAATATCTTCATAAAATCAATAGGAGATATGACAGATAAGTTTTCTAGAACCGCTGCATAGAAAATAAATGATGCCCTCGCTCACAGAACTGATACAATTATGTTCCGTAACTTTTGAAAATTTGGTACAATTCAGAAAACTCCCATTTAAATAAGAGAGAAAGATTCTTGTAAGTCAAGTCTTTTGACGAAAATAAATTATGCAAAGTAAGGTCTGGAAGTACTTTAAAACTTTCTCTATTGTCGAATTCTGAATATTTCAGAAAAGAAATCGACCGTGAAATTGTGTGTGTTCTCATTTAAACGTTTAAAGTATCAATGTTGTATAGAATATTCTGAAAAAAGGGCTATTAAATAACCGAACGAAGTTGATGCGCGACCTAAAATATAATCATCCTCAATAACTTATAATACGTATTTATTTTATAAAAAACCTGTTCCCGTGAAATATTTTATGTCGTCGTAAGAATTTTTGCACCATTAAAATCAATAAGCATGATTTAAAAACGAGAATAAAAAATGGTAAAACTTGCAACCACAGGGAGAAAAAAATCTCATTTTAGGATCGTCTGTTACTCAGGCATCCGGGTAGCAGACGATAAGGAACATGAGAAATATCAACAAGAAAAGAATGATTCTATATAGCCCAAAGGGATACATTATAGCATGAAAGTTTTGTCGAAGAAAAATAGAAAAAAAAGAGAGTGGAAAATGCTATGAGATTTATCTTTTCATGCTCTAAGGGACCATGAAGCATAACTTTGACATCTGAAAAGTTTTCCCTTTACGAACATCATTTTAGAAAAAAGAATTCTTCCGTGTGTTTATCAGTGGTAAATATGAATTTCGTTTAACTCGTTCGGTTTATTGGAATGCCAAATTATATTATATTAACGGGTATTACAATTGAATTGACTGATACCTAAGTCGTTCGATCTTTATAACTACTGCAATTAAATTTATCATAGCAATTTAAGGATAGATTTATTAAGCATTTATAAATTGATGTAAAAAAAATAAATGAATTTTATTTTTCATTTGCTTTTTTATTAAGAAAATAAAAAAAAACTATAGTTATGATTTGTAATTAGTTTTTGTCTTGAAAAAAATCCTCCTTTATATTTAGCTGTGGTGAAAGTGAATTTCACTTGATTCATGTAGTTTATTGTTACGCATTTATATTCCATTAACGGATATTACAGTTAAATTTATTAATATGTAAGTAGTGTAAACTTTGCAATTACCGCAATAAAATCGATACTCCTGATTTAAAGATAGGTTTTTATAATTTTATTTAAAAAAATATGTGATTTGATTTTTCGCAATATGTGATTTGATTTCCTGTTTAAGAATGAAACTACCCTTTCATTTATAAACATTAATAAAACCTTCAGTTTAGTCGCGTAAACTCCGTTAGAAAGAAAACCATAATCTAATTTAATTATTTATTATCTATATGTAAACACATTTTTATAGAAATTTTTATGCATAGTACGTAAGAAAAAATTGGTACTTGGTATGCATTTTTTTAACTATGAACTATGAATAACACTCAAGAGCTTTTTTTAATGCGTGATACATTGAAACCTATCTATTTTTTCTGACAATTATTGGTTTTACAGAAAACATACGAAAATTGATGCAACAAAAGATTTATTTATGATTTTAAAGTTACCTGTCAGTGAATCTAAATTTATTTATAAAAATTAACAGCAAAAATGCAACAGTAAATATTCTTGCATTCAATCATTGTCATTTTTACATGTTCTGTTAAAAGTAGTAGTAAAAAAAATTGTTTGGCGAGCTTTTAGAAGTATTTAATAGCAACGGTTTTTTTACAATTGTTTTTCAGTACTATTATTAAAATGGCGCTTTTAAACAATCAATTAAGTAGATTTATTATAGTTGTAAAAAAGCAAATTTTGTAGTAAAAAAAAGAAAAAAAGGAAACGAGCACTCTTAATTTTTTTGCTGCGTAATTACCGAAGAAATAATGTATCTCTCCGAAGTTTTTGAAAATTTGACAGTGCTTTAGGATCTAATTTTAAACACCTGTTACCACAACAAAGCAACCTCCTTTAAGAACAAATTATAAAGTATTTAACTTAGTTTTTTTTTTAATGAAACGAAGACACTTTTTGGTAATTTACAGCAATTTCAAAGAACACATTATATGAAATAAAATGGAATAGAGTAAACTGTATAAAGTGAAAATCATGCAATGTTAGAGAACTAAAAATTTAAAAATTCTTACTTTCATTTATAATATTCACTATGACCAATGCTGTGCAAGCGAGAAATAAAAGGAAACATAGAAGTAGTAGAACTCTTTCAAAGCTTGACCTCCGGTTCCACCATTGGCAGTTCCTGTGGACATAAAAACTATTTTAATTCTTTCATATTTATTCATTTAGGGGAGAATCGGGTAGCCTCGTCCACTTAAGGAGTATTGCTTATATTTCTGTATAATATTGAGTAATAATCAATATTTTTGTATGTTTCTATTGTTTTATCATCTAATTAAATAATGCAAAAAGAATAAACCAAAAAAAGAATAGTTTAACTTAAAAAAATAGAAATTTAAAAAAACATGTTTTTCAGCTCTTTTCAAAATGTGTCGGGTAGCCCCGCCCAGTTACAAAAATTATGTTTTTTGACTGTTTTTTCAGGTGTAAATGAAAATGACCAATGTATTGACAATAGATAAACCTCATTTATCATTTTTATCACAAAATTATTTTATTTATTACATATTTATATACTTTTAGTGAATTCTATCATTTAATAACAACAATTGTCATACTTTTTATTATTATTAATGTATATTAATAGGTTGTTGTTAAAAATGCATATAACATTCAAATTTGAAGCAATAAAATAATAATCTTTGCAACCGTACATTTATCGACGAAATAAAATTGGGCGGTGATACCCGACATTCATGTGAGCGGGGCTACCCGAAATCCAATTTTTTTGTAAATTTGTAATTACTCGAACAATTTTTCACATATAAACTTCTTTCTTTGTGCAAATTAAACTTAAGACTACATACTTTAATGCTGTATGTATAGAAAAAATTATTTTTTTAGTATTAAAATGAAGTTTAATCGAAACATTCAACCAATTTTTCTTAATTTCATGACTACTGTATTCAACATATTTTCAAAACTATTGTTTACCATGTTACCAGCTGCATAAATACTTGAAACTTTGAAAATAATCTTTTTTTAATATAACAATTAATGTCCGATGGCCCATTGACTTGAAAAAATATTCTATGCATATGAAATTGACAGTGGGCGGGGGTACCCGACACTCCCCTATAGTTTGTAAAAAATAAATTCATGATAAAAACTAAATGTGACATTCATCTTACTTTGTTTTTAAACATTGCAGCTGTTCACCTAAAAATTAACTAGTCTATAATTAAAAAGAAAAAATTTATATAACGTCGCTTGATTGCCTATAGTTATCTAATTACCTAATAGGTAATTAGATATACCTATGACCTGTCTTGGTTAAAAAGCTGACATCATTATACACAGTTTTGGGTTGTATACTCACTTATATAGTATACCCGCTTATAGTGGCTAGTATACCCTCGTATATTGATTTGAACTTTTTTTTCATTATACCCAAAAAGATGAAACACAATTAAACGATTTTGGTATTAGTCATTTTTTCTTCAAATCATTGACTAGGTCACTTTTGGCAGGCCTCAGACCTTTTGACTAGATCACAGTATACCAACGAGAAAAATTATGAAAATTATAGATTAAATTTTTGGTATTGGCACCCACTGGTCATTTTTACATTTATTGCGTTATAATTTAAGGCAATACAATCTATACAGTCTTAGCTCATTTGCTCATTCAGGAGCAAGCATTTAACGGCAGCGTTTCACGAGCTAAGTGAATAAACATTTAAACTAATACCTAGATGAAAAGCCAAAAGCCCTGGCATCAAAATAACTCGAGAACTCATTGGGCCAATATTCACGAATCTTGGCTCAACAAGATTTTAAAGGGCCATTATTTTGGCAATATTGGACCAATGTAGAAACGTCCAATTCATCCGTTATTTTATAGCACTATTCAGCCGATGTTTACCCTGTATAAAATTGTCAAATTTGCCCGATATTTTATTGTCCTTATTTACACAATATCGACTCTATATAGATTTGTTAAGTTCACCCGATATTTTATGGTAAAGTTATTTTATGTGTTATGCATTTAGCATATCTATATTATGTAATGATAGCTGGAAAAATTTTGAATTATAAGGTATGCAATTTTTTTTACATCATTTTAAATAGTGTAGTTTTGCTTGGAAAAATATTGAATTTGAGCAAAATTGGTCAAATAGTTCCTGAGTAGTCAAATTTTAAAAAAAATTGTGTTTTTTTCTAGTTTTTTGTGCACTGAACAAGTGTGTTTACAACTAAACAAACTTGTACAGGGGCAGTCTTGGGGGCTTTGCTTACAACTAAAACTATTTCTTGCAATTTAGTTTTGATTCCTGAAGAATTGATTAAAAAAGATTGATACAAGTGCTTCGCTAAAAACTTTTTACTGCTATTCATCAGACAAATATTAAGAATTCAGTTACCCATGATTACATCAGAAATTCAATTTTTATTTATAACGTAAAAAATTCAATTTCGGTAACTAAGATCAAAAACAAAAACTTGACGTCTGTTCTCTAAGCTTTACATCATTTTAGATGTATCTTATTTATTTTCTATTGGTTAAAGAAATAAAAGAATAAAGAGTCGCTTTTCCAACTTTTCGGAAAATTGCTTCCGTTGAAGAGCATCATTTTTCAGAATTGTAGGAACATTTTCTGAAGAAAAGTTTTAAAAAATAAAATTTTTCTATTAAGAAAGTATTTTTTCTTTTTCTTTTTAAAGAATTTAGTTTTTGTTTCGAAAAACGGCTTCATAAAAAAAAATATTTTTATAAATATCATCGATGAGTTTGGAAGTTTTATAACAACACTGTAAAAAGTTTTGGTGTACAGTTGCACCATTTTTGTGCTGAGATAAACTAATTTTTCTGTAGTGCATGTAGTCGCATTTTTTTTATTTTTTTTCATAGGTAGGGTAAACTTACCAGTGTAGGAATACTTAAGCTTCGCTTGCCTTTCAAAAAATCATATTAATTTCGAAATTCGTAATTTTTGTTAAGTGACAGTGTCAACATATTTGTTACTAATTGCAAATTATGTAAAAAAATTGTAGAGAACTTACATAATATTGTTTTAAGCTTTTGGAGGTTCAAGTAACAAGTAGTAAGAAGACCAAGTGAAGGAACACAAAATTTCCCAGTAAAGGAACACTTAATTTTGGTTATTTTTTAATGCTCTTTATGAATTTATATGTCATACAAATATCTAAAAACAAGCCTCTTCTCGAAATTATAACATGCCAATACTTGGAAAATTTCAACTTTTTTTTGTAATCATGAATTGAAAAGTAAAGTGTCAACATATTAACACATACTGTTCATTCACTGGGAAATCAATGCCCAGTAAGGGAACATGCCTGTTCCTTCACTGGGAAATCTATGCCCAGTAAGGGAACATGCTTGTTCCTTCACTGGTTAGAAGTTATTTTTTGTATTTTTAACATACTTTTGATGTAAGACATCACTAAAGGTACATGAAAATTAAAATTTTTCTTTCAATTTCATTAACTTAGAAAAAACCTAGTAAAGAAACATTTGTTCCTTCACTGGTTTTTCATCGTTTGGTGATCCAGTGAATAAACATCCCCTTATCTCAGTACTTGATTATGCTATGATGCTTAAAAAAAGTAAAACGTAACTTCAATAACTATATTTTGAATTCTTATTTACACAGTGAGAAAAATATAACTACTACATGCAATTAATTCCATTTCAAACATATAAATACAAACACTCACCTTATAATTTTTTCAAGGAAACTAGGTGTTGCAGAGATAATAACAAATTTAAAATTTTTTCCCGAGAACTCTATGTGACCAGGTAATCCAGAACATTACTAGATGACTTCCTATTGTTTGGCAGTAAGCTATTGTTACCAATCAATCTTAAGAAAAACTTTCAAATTCTTATTTTTAATCAATATATATGAAATGTTCCTTCACTGGTTGGTTTACCCTATAGTTTATTTATTCATTCCTTTTTTATTTGTTTGTTTACTAACAACATATATTTTAATGCGCATTCACTGCAAAGACATTTCGTTTAAGAAACAAACAGATTTATAGTAAAATATTCTCATAAATTACTACAAACAATTGTTATTTTGTCGATTTTATATAATGCTTTACCCGATAATTACAGTTCTGTTCTTAAAAATGTATTTAGTTTACCTCAACACCAAACACGGTGGCAACTATACACCAAAATGTTTAATTTAACAGCAATAATTTGTCGTTGTAACCATCAATACTTAAAGTTACCTAATTACATAATAGTTTCAGGAACACTCAATACATGAAAATAAAATAAAATATACACTGTTGGAAATTTTTCATTCAGAATTTACGGTAAAATACCCGGCAGCAGTTTGTTCCTCCGATTAACCATAAAGTTTATGGTTAGAAACATTTTTTTTTTACCTTTACGGTTTTAAAACCGTTAACAACTGGAACGGTTAAAAAAACCGTGAATACAAAACTATACGGTTTTATAACCTTTCACAACTAGCATAGTTTCTAAACCATAAAAATAAAACTTAAACGGACATTGGAGCTCAGTGTGTGCTGCGTCATTTATGCGTGAANTACTAATGCTACCTTTGAATTAAAATGTTACTTCAAAGACATTTCGTTTAAGGAACAAACAGATTTATAGTGAAATATTCTCATAAATTACTACAAACAATTGTTTTTTTGTCGATTTTATATAATGCTTTTCCCGATAATTACAGTTCTGCTCTTAAAAATGTATTTAGTTTACCTCAACACCAAACACGGTGGCAACTATACACCAAAATGTTTAATTTAACAGCAATAATTTGTCGTTGTAACCATCAATACTTAAAGTTACCTAATTACATAATAGTTTCAGGAACACTCAATACATGAAAATAAAATAAAATATACACTGTTGGAAATGTTTCATTCAGAATTTACGGTAAAATACCCGGCAGCAGTTTGTTCCTCCGATTAACCATAACGTTTACGGTTAGAAACATTTTTTTACCTTTACGGTTTTAAAACCGTTAACAACTGGAACGGTTAAAAAACCGTGAATACAAAACTATACGGTTTTGTAACCTTTCACAACTAGCATAGTTTCTAAACCATAAAAATAAAACTTAAACGGACATTGGAGCTCAGTGTGTGCTGCGTCATTTATGCGTGAATGATAATTTCATATTCGAATAGTAAAGAGTCACCGATTGGAGAGAGCAGGACACTTAGAAACTCTTCGTGCATTAAAGGAATGAAAGAAATATTGTGGTACCAGCATTGGGATTCGAACTCCTGTTCAACCGGTCATGAGATTGATCGATTAGCTCGCTCAGCTATAATATGTACTTAGTTGCGCTTAACAAAATTGCTACGCAAGGTGGTCCTGGTAGGCGCTGATAGAATTTTGGTTGTTAAATCGTATAAGTAGTAGTATAAGTATCATAGTTTCCGAACCATAAAGTAAAACTTAAATGGATGTTGAAACTTTGTGGGTGCTTCATCATTTATGCGTCAAACATAGCTTTGTATTCTGATAGTTCAGGGTCACCATTTGAAGAGTGCAGGACATTGATAACTCTTCGTGTATTGAAGGAATTGGAGAAACAGGTTGCTGTTGTTGTAGTTCATTTACGTCGCACTAGAGCTGCACAATGGGCTGTGGCTGACGGTCTGGGAAACATCCCTGAGGATGATCCGAAGACATGCCATCACAATTGACCGCAGCCAGTGATGCTTGATTTCGGTGATCTGCTGGGAGCCGTGTTTTAACGATAAGTCCGCTGCGTGACTGGAGAAATGGGATGATAGATGATAGGAATGGGAGAAATAGAATACTAGGAGTCGAACCCTCGTTCAGCCGGTCATGAGACTGACCTGTTAGCCTTTTCAGCTACAGTATGCACCCAACTGCACAGTACAAAATGGTTTTATAAGGTGGGCCTGGTAGGCGCTGACAGAATTCTGGTTGTTAAATCGTATAAGGTAAAAACAACCGATAAACGTTTTTTTTATCACTTAACAGTTTCAATATAATCGTTTTTAGGGTAATTTGACTGTTTTTGCTAAATATGGTAAAATAGGAGTTAAATAATTCGCTATTTAACCATTTTTACCAAGAAATTTCTAACAGCGTATTTTAATTCAACTGTGCTTAAAGAACTACTTTAAAAAATATAATCTTCATATGAAATCTGAATTACTCATCGTTATATAAATTTATAAAGTAAAGGAAAGTGGTGTTATATTTTCGCCTCAAAAATTGTTTACGCATTATACTTTGGTGTTCCAGATGAAATATTTGTCTTTTATTTATTCAAAGCACAGAGAATAAGGTTGGATTACAAATTAAATATTATAAATTCTGAATATGAACGTAGGGGCTTCATTTCACTTTATTTTAATTCACACCGCACAAAAAACCAATGCTGCAACATTTTGTAGTGATGCATAAGGTATCGGGATAAAAAAATTAGTTAAAAATTTATACTCAGACTAATTTGATATTTGAAAGGAACTTCTAGTGATGTAAAATATTCAAAGACTTAGAAAAATAGGTCACAAATGCTTATTTTTGGTAAAACTCTGATTTCTCATCATATTGAAATTTTGCATTATTTTCATAATCAGGATAAATGGTGATGAATAAACTTAGACCAAAAATTAAGGCTTAAGGACTTTGGACTTTAAATGATGGCTACTAAACAGTCTCTGAAAGACATTAGTTGGGCTATAACGCAATGTTATAGTCAAACCGAATCTTTGCTAATTAAAAGGGATATTTAAATGAATTCAACTTTTTACAGTCAACAGTTTTTTTGCTTGCCTGCCACTAGTTGGATATTGGTTCCAACTTTGGTAGTAAGCATTTCTGTTAAAACATTCCTTATATATTTTTAACTTCTCTCCATATTCTCGGACAATCAAACAGGTTTTTTTGCTTTTAGTTCCATCTTCCTTTTTTTAGAGCTAAAATAGATTTCGATAGTTTTTTTCCACTTTAATTTAAGTTTGCGATTCTTAATGTACATTCCTTCCTGGATTAATTTTTTACAAGGAATTTAAAAGTGATTATTAAGGGTGGTTATTACAGAACACATTATGTGCCTGTTACTTCTCCTGCAAGTAGTAAGGATTCAGATGCATGTATCTGTAAAAAACGGTTGTCAAAAAGTATGAATCAACGAATCTTAGTTCTGGAATAAAACTGTTTACATTTTCCCACAAACTTTAAAAATATATTTATAAAATGTTATAATCTGTTTTGTTTTATGAAACTGTGACAATAACAGCAACAAGAACAGCGACAATACATTTTCCCACAAACTTTTAAAATATATTTATAAAATGTTATAATCTGTTTTGTTTTATGAAAATGTGACAATAACAGCAACAAGAATTCATATTAAAATTTTCTCAGTGCACAATGTTAATTCAAAAAATATATTTTAAGCGTTAAAACTCACCCGATTCACTAAATACGTTTTACTAATTTATTCAATTTCCTTTTAATTTCCTATTCCGTAATTTTCAAAGTTTTGCCGGATGTTATTATTCAAAAACTTAGAATTAGATAGTTATTTCTTCCATTCTTATTAATTGGATCAAAAATATAAATAAGGGTTAAAATGTTTGAGAAGTTTTATTATTCAATTTCCGCCAAATCCACGAAAAGTAATTTGTTTAGCGGTAGAGACTTTTGTTTTTACATGGAGGTAGAGGTTATGCAATGTAAGGCTATTTTTTAAAGTTTTGGTTTTCCTTGATTTGATGTTATTTCACGTTTCACTTTCAAAACTAGATTTATTACTTTTTGCATGGGTATACTGTTGTCCGAAAATCATAACTAAAAATACTAATGCTACCTTTGAATTAAAATGTTACTTTTATTTTGATCTTTTAATAGTACTTTGTTCGAGCGCCTTTAAATTGGCACTTCATTTACCTAAATTATTTCAAATTTATGTTAATTTTATGTTTTCTGAAAATTATTTTCGAAAATTGCATGTAAAATGGCTCAGAAAAAGATTTTGTGACTAATTTGTGAGTTAGCCTATTTGAATGAAGTTTTTAGAAATAATTTTCATATAAAAGTAACATAAAATTGAAATAATTTAGAAAAATGAAAAGCCACTTCAAAGTTGCAAGAACAGGACAAAAATAGGAACAGTACTAAAACATGTTTCAATACTGTAGAAAATTCTTCATCATAGAAATAAAACTACTTGATCCCTGCTTATGGGGCATTATTTTTACTTTTTCCTCACTTGTTTAGCTATAAAGTTAATTCAAATTAGGCATTTTGAAGCTCAACATTTAAAAAAAGGATGTTCTTTTCTCCTTCGTAGTGTCAGTTTTAAAGTTGAGCTAGATCTCAAAATATTTTAAAAATTGACTTTTTTGTGTTTTTATGAAAATTTATACGGAGTAAAATAAAGACTTCAAAAAATTTTCCAGTTAAAAACTTCCATGGGTTAAGAAAGTGCAATAAATCATAATAATATTTACTTCTGACCATTTCTAACAATGTAAAAAACTTTAGTTGTTAGTAGTGATGTATATTTTTTAATCTCATAAATTAATCTTTTCAAAAATATTCAACTTATTTTACCCTTTTGAAAGTTCACATGGTCAATTGTTGTTTATTCAGCATAGAATGCATAATGGATATTATGCTTTGAAAGCAGAACCATCCTTGCACTATCTCATCAAATCCTAAAAGCTTTTCAAAATATCGCCAAAACTACTCGCCCGAAGCATTCTAGCCAGGAAATCATTTATTCTATAAACAAACCACTCTCTCCAGCATATACATTCAAATCAAAATTTCTCTCTGCAGCACCATATTTGCAATCTTCGCCAAAGTACTTCAAACAAGACACGCCGCTTTGCTTTACGATCTTCAGAAGGTGTTGTCGCCAAGGGAGGAATAAACCTTTTCAGAAAGAGAATAAAGTTAGAGGAACCGAATATTCAATATCTCTGCCAAACTGTACAACAGAGCATGACGCGTTGCCAAACCCCTTGCAGGGAAGTCTTGGGTTTTTTCTTCCTTTTTCAATCTGGGGAAGTTGGGTCGTAAAAATCTGATGATATCGTTATCTCCCGGCTTCAGAAAAGAAAGTATGGTTGTAACAAGACTTGGCCACACTTTTCTTTCCTTGTTAAAACTTCGATTGTAAAACAGAATTTCGGAAGTCTGTGGTGTTTATTGTTTGGGAGTTATTTGGCGAGAATGTAAAACGACCGAAGTACTATTCAATAAATTCATTTCTAAGTGTTGGAAGCTACGTGAGAGCAATACGAAAGAAATTTTAAAAGAATACGAAGTGCGTACTCTGAGAACTTTATGATCATGAGTACGTTATTTTATGATTTACACAACAGGTTTCTTTATCCTAAAAAAATCTATTATCCTTATTAAAATACTAAAACGAATTTCATTTTAAGTTTTTTTTAAAAATTTATTTTACTTAAATTAGCATAGTAGCTCATTTCAGGCATGGCTCCTCTAAATATTTTCTTCATTTGTGATATTGCATCAAAATTGGAGATGGAATAAAAATTGGTTTTCTTTTTGCTATCTAATTTATTCTGAGATGTAAAATTTTTATAAGTAATTCCACAAAGTTGAGTTATCAGAATATTCCGTCGAATAGTTTCTGAGTTATTTATCAAATGCAATCAAATAATTAAAAAGTAGCATACATAAAATTTGATTTCTCAGGAACTATTCGAACGATTTCCTTCAAATTTTGTATTTTGGCATACAAAACTACATTCTTTGAAATAATGTAGAAATTCTTATAACTTACAATTCAAATTTTGTATCTTTTATTAAAAATATTAAAAGAATTTTAAATAATCTGTTTTTACATGTGATTTTATTTGGATGAACGAATTTTGTGATTGTGTTTAAAATTTTTTGACTTTGCTTAAAAAGTTCTAGAGCGATGACGAGCTATTCAAAAAGTAGGATTAATGTTAGAGGATCCCAAATTTCTACCGCATTCCTAACCAAATTATTGGAACCATATTTCCCATTGCATCTACACTGTATGTTTTGAGGGTCACGAATCCAATTTCGTCTAAAAAATTTATATTTATTCTGTAATGTATAAGTTTTTGAGCCTCATTTCGCAATTCTTTGTCGGCACTAATTAAATAGCATATTTGAGGTCACTCCTTTAAACCGTACAGAAATTTAAATTAGATGGTTTTTGAGAGACATTTGAAAACTGGAATTTTCTCATTGGTTTATAACTCACCAATGGTATAAATCATACTGCAGATGGTTCAGTTTTATAAAACATTTTAAAGATAAAATCAGTTATGTTTGCCAGATTATAACTGTTATTACTAACAAACGAGTTTATTACACGTTCTTTAATATTTAATTATTTTTTATTCATTATATCATATTACTCATATTACTCTCAAACGTGAAAGCTTAACATAAGCGAACTAAGTCACTAAATTAGGTACCTTTTGGTTGTCCAGGCACAAGGAAATTTAAATAATTTTTATAATCTATTTCATTTAAAAAAAAAGTAATTCAAAACATAAATAAAATAGAAAAAATAAATGGTGGAGGTCTACATGTTTTGGCTATTTTTCCTTTGCGCTCGATTAATCGAAAGTACTTAAGATTATTATTTCTAAAGTTATCTAAAACTCGTGCTTGTTTTCTTTTTAGAAAAGCTTCAAAAAGGCATTCCTGTGAAACTAAATAGTTTAATATCAATGATCTTTGAAATAAAAAGAAGTTATGTACCGTAAAGCAAAATTATTGGAGAAATAATACTAAACCGTTTAGGAGAAACGTAAGAAATTGCAGTTCCGTTATTGATACTAATGATGCTTGATTAATTTTGGTAATATGCGCTCATTGAAGTAAAAAAATATACAATATACTAAAAAAAAGAACAAAATGTAAAGTGAACCGTAAAAAATCGGCATACTATAATTGACGCCGATGATAATTAAACTTTGGTAATAGGGACTACTGGTACTATGGAAATTGCTGTACTACTAATAGGCACCAAATATACTTATGTAGGTACAATGCATTATACTATTATATTCACATCAATACCTTACAGTTTTAAAATAGATAGTGTGGAGGGAGATTTTTTTACTACTTGTCGAAGAGGATAAGTACTGAAGGAAATTTCTTGATTGTGGTAAATTTTGACTATCATAAAAGTTGGTCTCGAGTCACAGAATCAGGCCAAATGATACTGAAAACAGTTAATCTTTAATTTAATGGGATAACCTACAAAAAAATGCTTTGCTTATTCTATTAACGTAAAGCTAGGACAAAATATGATTATAAGTAAAAAAAATCGGAATTTTTTTAGCTTTATTAATTGTGTTAGTATAAGTGTTTCAGTTTTGTGCATAATTTCGCTGTCTTGCGCAGTACTAATTTATTGATAATTTTCTTTTTTTAAATTCCGAAGAAAGAACGGGTATTTAGCTGGTTATAAATAATACTAGTGTTTAAAAGCATCCTGAAAGAACCATGAGAACCAATTAAATATATAGTTAATAATATACGTTTTACTTGGACACAACTTGCACAAGCTTGCGAAATTTAAAATCATTAAGAAAAACGTAATAATATATTCAAAATAGTTTAAAATATTCTTCTATATATATACCAAAAGTAAACATATTATGTGGTTCAAATGGTGCTATAAATACATTACACTACCAATAATAGAATGAATAGTAAGATGCGATTGAAAGAAAACAGATAAGATAATTTAAACTGGGTTAGGATGATTTCCCAAATTTTGTAATTACACCAGCAATTCATCAGGGTATAGTTTGAATATGGTTTTGATAAACAGCTAAGGAAATTCGTATCCATTTCCAGTTAAAAACTTCCANAATGAGGTTAGCTCAGCTGTTGACTTTATACAGGTTTACCTAGCCTCTAAGCGTCACTCTAAACTCGTCACACAAATGTTTTAAATGGATATAGACGAGACGGAAAAATCTGACCAGGTCAGAAAATCTACTTTATATTCATGTCTTTTTTTTGTCGTGTGCCTGTTTAGGCTGTGGGGGTGCGATTGTTCCTGTTTTTCAGTGGCGCCATCTATGGCCAGGAATTCTACTTCTGCCACTCCATTCACACTACCACAACCTGTTTATAGGGTGGGTCACATTCACACACAAAGGAGAAAGGACATAGAACACACACAGAAAGAAACATCCATGCCTTGAACGGGATTCGAACCCAGGACCTTTCTGATCCAAGGACAGTTCCCTGCCCCCTACACAGGCCGGTCGGCATATCCATGTCTTGACACCACTATTTGACAGAGGCTGTTATATGACGTAGAGAGTTGCTGTTCTGGAAATACCATAAATTGCCAGAACTTTGAAACAACATAAAGTTTCAAAATGCAGGCGGTGGCATTCAATTTTTATCAGGAACAACATGGCATACCACAAGAAATTTATTTAATCGTACATTTGGATTTTATGTAAACCACTTGGCATCCCAAAACGAGACGATATTGATCCTAGAAAGTACTTAATGAAAATAAACGCGCTGAAAAGCACGAAGGGATTGGTGGTTGGAACCAAGAAATGAGTCTTTGGGAATGATCAGAAACAGTAAACTATAGGCGAAGCTCTTTAATTCATTAAAAACAAATTAAGGAAATAATTTGCGTTTTCTTTGAAACGTTCTTTCTTATCTCACTCCCCAAAACCCCTACAAATAATCTAAACTTCAATTAGTGAAAACTTTGTGGGAATCGAAAAGTTTTATCCTAAAAGTGGATGTTCAGTTTTCTCTGAGAACTGATTGACGATATTTGCGGATAATTAAAAAGAGCTTAACAGAAATCCGTGGTGAGCTTTGTTTCCTAAATGGAAACAAAGAAAGTGAATCTGAAAAGACGAGTAATCTGTATTAGTACGAGCCATGCGTCAACCCCAGAGAAAAATACTTTGACTGAAGTATTCTTAACGTGTAGTGAAGTTCACCTCAAGGGAATGACAGCTCAAAGGGTAAAGTAATAACTAATTAATTAATCGGGAAAGTTGTGGCAGAATTTTTCAATTTCGTTTAAGAGGAGTTAACTTTTAACTGAATTAAATGCTTTACTACTTTGATGCATTTTTTTCCTATTTTGCATAACAATGGGTTTCAATTGTTTTAGTGAAATAAATTTATTTCCTTCTCTTTTTCAGAAGTCATGTAAACAAATATATAAGTTTTACATTAAAGCCATTTCCTTTTAATATAAATCCTCTTTATGTGTCGCTGCTTATTTCAATATATATATTTTTATGCTTTATGCATCTCAATTCAAAATATCTAACTCTGGTTCACTTTTTCTCAGAAAATAATGAAATTTTTTTTGAAAAACTTTTGTTTTGTTCTTCCTCCAAAATTAGGGAAATCATTAGTTGAAAGGAAATCAGATTGGTACGGATTCGTATTGGTTTCGTTTAAGTATAAATTCCATTCAGATCATAAGTAATGTGAATTAGCAATGATGATATGAGGATTTTATCGTCATGCAAAGATATATTAAGGTGAGTAATGGGAACTAAGTCGCACAAATAGGAATGTAGAACTACCACAAATCAAATTACACATCCAAAGCCATTACTACTCTCTTACTTATTTTGTATTACGGCATGCTCTAAACCTTTTCATCAGCTTTCGCAGATTTAGAATGTCAATGAAGCATCATAATGCAATGCTTTTCCCTCAATAATTTCGTAGAGCAATATTTATTATATGACTGCATGACTGACAATATCTCGTCTTTTCTGACGAAATTCCAAAACATTGTCAAGCAACAGACATGGCGAATTATTACCAATCGGCGGATATACAAGCAGAAATGAAGCCATTTAGCAATGGAAAAGAATGGTCGCGTAATAACTAATCATACCTAAAGTCAAAGTAATAGTAACAAATATGATTTCTAAGATAGCATTCTGGATTTTAATTTTCTCAGTAGATTTTGCAACAGACAAGCAGAAATTTTATTATCACTTACGTAATAGTCTAAATTTATACTTCGGCATTACCATATAATTTTTTAGTGAAAAAACTTGGAATTTCCTGTAGAGTCGGGTTTTAAAATCGGGCTTTTTTATTGTTTGTTCACTTTAATAATTAACTATAGTTCATTTTCATTCTTGGCGGGCTTCATTTGTAAATTAATGCGATACACGGCCAAGAAAAATAATAATACTTGTTTTTATACTTAAATGCTAATAAATGTTTAAAGTAAAATTTTAATTATATTGAAAAGAAATTAAAATACTTCAAAAATAATTTAATGTCCATCAACTAAAGAATCATTAACAGATTTTTTCAGCTCTATTTGTGCATGTGTTTTATTATTGATACTTGGCGAGTTCGTCCATTAGTTGTTTAAGTTCTTCATCTGATTGGATTGCTGCTTGAACGTCCTCTTCTTTTATAACAAAAGCCTTTTTCCTCGCAGACTTTTCTCTTGCTTTGTTCCCAGAGAGTTCAATCATTTCAGCTGCAACATACTGTATTACTGCTGTGAGGTAAATCGTAGCTTTAGGATCAACTTCCCCTTCGAAGTTTGACTCCAACTTAGCATGAATTTTCTGGAGGTCAAAGTAAAACGGATTTTTACCGCCATTTGCAGATCTCTTACGCTTAGTACCTCTCTTTTTCGACGACATTATTATTGCTGATTAATCTTACACATGAAGAAATTTTGATGAATAGGTAAGAATTTGTTTATACCAGTTATTTAAATTTCGGCTCACGTGGATTAACCAATCTGCAGTTATTATAATTTTCGCAAGTTTAAAATAATGGCAGAACTAGATCGCTAATTAGACTAACGGTTACGATCAAGTTCAACCTTGTCAATATAATACTATGACTTCAAGATATTGGATTCATATCAAAACAAGCATGACCGTAACTATTCTTTTCAATAATGATTGATTGGCATATATAATGTTTTATAGAAAATGGAGAAAAATGAGTGCAACACCGAACTTTTAGGATTGATTAGGGTCTCATACTCTAGTGCTATTTGAAGTGCCTCTAACCACTTTGATAGGATGACCTCTCGTCTATAGGATAAGCTATTACTTCTTTAGTATAGATGAGAGTTCAAACCACTGATAAGCCCTTAATAGAGATGATGTTGCATGACCCTTTATGTAGCATAGTTTATACTAAACAAATGCTTCTTAAAAATGTTTATTATTTATTTCTTTTAATCTATGGGGATTTTATAACGTTACAATAAAAAATATTAAAAGAAAGGAAAAATTCATGAATTATATATATATATATATATATATGTATATATGCTTCTCACAAAAAATTGTCTAAGTTTAAAATTTCTAAGAAAAGATATTGAAATCAAATGCCTCAAACAATTTAACATCTTCATCTATAAATATTTATCAATAATAATAATGCAGCAAAATATTTTCATTGATACATGCAGCTTTTCAATTTCACTCTGTATGTTATTTTTTACTTAATCTACTATTTTTAAAACACTTTTTTTGAATTTAAACTAACATTTTGGTTACAACGAATTCAGTTACACTTTACATTCCAAAGAAATATTCAGCCTAGTGTATTACTCATATATCATTTTAAATCTTCAATTTAAACGCTATTTTATATGATTCATAGTTCAATTTTGCGCAAAGATCACGTACGTGGAAGGTAATATTTAACATTTTTATTTCGTACAATATAGATTCTAAAGCGTGATGAAAATTAAATTAAAATTTCTGCGAGGAACTTTTTTTTCGTCCTTCCGATTTCGATATTTGTGATTTACCTTTTACTCTGCTAAAGTAAAACTTTGTTTGTGTTTTATTTTCAGGCAATAATGAATAAAATATGGTGTGCAAGGCATAAAATATGGTTAAAAAGCATGACATAAATAAAAATAATTTCGAAAATATAGATTTAAAAATGAACCTATGTTTGAACTAATATGAATAAATATCAAAGAATGCTATTCATTGCTCTTTTGTTTTTGCCTTAAAAATCATAATATTTATCCTCATAATTTGCAATAATATTTTATTAAAATCAAACTTCCCCTAACTAAAAACTTCGATTTGTTTATTTACCTTAATTTCTAATTTATTCATCTAATTTTATAAAATTTTGAAATAAAGAACATATTTGCTTTTTTGCAACTTTGCTAAATTTTATCTTCGCTAAAAGTTACTTCATGTGCATAAAGGAATATTACAAACACCGGTCTTGATATTTTCTTGGATTCCTCAATTAGCGAAGGCGTAGTGGTTAAAGCACTGAACTGTTATTGTCCTAGACAGGGGTTCAAATCGTGTCTTCAGGCCAACTTAGCTTCAGATCCATGGGTACTAGCATGCCTGGTTAGTAAAAGAGGCTAGTACTCAATGCTTACCACGGTGCCGATGAAATGTCTTGGTTTCGAAAATGTGAAGCGTTAGCTACTTTGATCCACTTTGCCGAAAAATTATATAATTATGAAATTCTGAGAATTACGCAGAAGCTTTAGTTTTAATTCTGAAGCAACTTCTTGAGCTATTTTCCCAAAGACAACGCTTAATGTATAAGAAT
>NC_092212.1:55435248-55481699 GCF_043381705.1 Parasteatoda tepidariorum
AGGAATTTTTCTTCAAATGTTTGGCGTGTTCTGTTCCTGAAAGATTTACTAATATTCTGGAGATTTTTTTCAAGTTCTTCGGCCTTTTCCTTAGGGAAATTTTGTTTCTTATTTGCTGCTAAAAAATGGCGTCTGATTCTGACAATGATTTGGATGGAACTGAATGAAAACGTGATAAATTAATGTCTGATATTTACAGGCTCCCGCTAGACGGCGTACTCGAGCGTTGCAATCGCGAATTAACTTAAAATGACTGTTTTTTAAAATTCTAAGGTAATATGTCATTTTCCTGGCATTCAAGATTTGGTGAATTTCTATTTTTTTTTCTCGAGCAAATGACAATAAACTATACTGCTGCCTATAAGATATTAATAAGTGTAGCTAAAGAAGTATACAAAAAATTTTTTAGATTATTTAGAAGACCTTAAATTTGAAGAAATGGTTTAGTCCGAATGGTCATGTTTCGTGAGAATCACCCATAAACCATGCTATTGAGATGCAAGAACCATTAGTTTTTGCATACAACTAAATAACTATTTAGAAAGAAAAATAGAAATAGGCAAAAAAAATTATTTTGTAAATATAATTGTATTGTAATATTTTCTTGGAAAATTGTTTTTAATGTTTTTTTTATTGGAAAATTTCGATTTGCATATAAATTGTGGGAGTGATTGAGGTGGTGAGAGTGATTGAGGTCTTCTAATCTACTAATATAAATAATTACAATCTAAGTTACAATGCACATTTATAAAACAATAATACGATCTGAAATATGTTTAACATTATTACTTTATGTGTATTAAAAATATTAAAATTGCATATTATTTATTAAAGTTGAAATTTAATTACTGAATGAAATTATTTATTATATTCTTTCTTTTGCCTAGATTATAATGAAATCCATTCATTTTTTGTATAAGAGTGAAAGAAAATATTTATCTTTTCTATTCTCAGCTTTCACCGATGTTTAATATTTGTGCAGAAGCATAAATCTCTACCGTAAATTAAAGCTAACCCTTGAAAAATTAAATTAATGAACTTGTTTTGTTTAATTTTATAAATGAAGACAAAATAATTTAAAAAATTCTTCAACAATTCATTTCTTACGGGAAAAATTTAATATTCATTGTCTTTCCCGCGAAAATTAGATGAGGAACTGTTTATTCTCGGAGTGAAAATTGTGGAAAGTAAGATAGCGAATTATTTTCATTCTCTTTCATAACGCAGTTTGAAAAGAATATCAAAAAAGAAATTAATTTCCGCATGGTTCAATAATTATAAAAGTTCTGCTGCTCTAAGTAAACAAACTGAAAAATGTTTCTTAACGGAGAAAACTACCGGCAACATACTTAAGTTAATACCTCTATTGTTGTTTAGCTGCGAATTTCCGAACAATGTTAAATTGTTACTTTTTAACTTTCCACCAATGCTAATTAACTATAAAATAAGTTCTTCATTGCGTAGTGAGGAGTCATTAGCGAAACTGAGGGAAAAATAAATTACCTCTAAAGAAATTAATTAAAAAACACACGTTTTGTTTTGTTGTAAACAAATAGTGATGTCTTTAGAAATTTCCTATTCAATTTGTTGAAAAACAACAATGCATCCAAAACATTTGGCTAGTAATTATGGAGATGCGTTGTAAAAAAAAGAGTTTCTCAAAAATTTATCAAAAATTTGTCAAAATAGCTCCTAAACAAATAATAGCGAAGTATGAAAACCGCAAATATTCAGAATTGAAACAGTATATACTATTTTTTGCTCAAAATGCGTTTGGACGGATATACGAGAAAGATGTTAGTCGGCTTCTAGCAGGCTTCACACCAAGAACCCTAAAGTTTGTAGTAGAATGCTCTAACGACCATAATTGTACACGATAATCTAGGATTAGTTAAAAATGACTTAACATGACTTAATTCGCATGACATGACTTAACATGACATACTAATTTCCAATCAAATATGGTCCCAACAGCTCAGTCAGGGGATTAATAATTTTAATTTTCCCTTCTGCTTATTTCGCTATATCTTAAAATACTTTTTCGCTAATGGAATGTATGTCATGATGTGTTATTGAGGCGGGTACAATATTTTAAGTTCAAATAGTTACAAACTACATGTATCTAAATATTAGATTGACAAGGATCCGTGTTGAATATAGTGAAAGGAGTAAGTTGCCGGAAAAGTTTAGGATACTGTGTAGAAATTCATTAAAAGGTTTCTATTCATGATACTATTCATGATAAGGTACTATGATATCCTTCATGATCCTGAACTATTAATGGAAGCGCAAACTTTGACAAAAATTGCGAAGCTTCTTCAACTAAATGTTTAACTCATCATTTCACATATCCCGAGAAATTACTATGTTTGCGCATTTATTTCTTCACTCTTGAATGTTTTTCTATGCACTCTAAATATTTAGTAGCTTTTCAGCTAAACATTTTTTTAAATGGTGGAGAGCTTTGAAAATTCATTAATTCATTAAAAGGTTTCTATATAAAGGTATAGGTATATATATATATATANTAATTTATAGGATATATACTTTCTTTATAATGCCATTACATATTTCTATTAATATAAAAAGTTTCAGAGCTTTTTATTCACTTTACTTTTTTGGGATTTTATGAACTGAAAAATGACAGTTTTCGTGAGAATGACCCATATATATATACACCAAAGAGCCATTACATTATGACCGACATCGAACATCGAAACGGTATCCCGGTCGGACCAGTAGGGTATTTGGATTTTCTTTAATAATGAACAACTTTCGGAAGCGGTTATTAGGTAAATTCTAGTAGATACTTAAAAAAAGAAAGAAAAAAAACGCAATTAAATTAATAATTTTTTATTAAGAATAAAGAATAGTAGACTTTCTCTTCAAAGACGATCTCCAATGGTTTAATATTTGTGAAATGAGTCAATAGGAGGGAACTTAACACCACCTGTGAAAAGACCGAGGGCTTGATTTTGTTTGCTCTTCAACTGGTTCCACTGAAAATATTGTGTATATTTCTTCCAGTGAAGAATATACAATTGCTTAGGGTCCCTGCTTGCTTCAGGGAATTCCAGTCCGGCGTTGAATCCGCATATCCAAGTTCATATATCTCTTTGTTGTATGAAACATCGTCCGGGGCACAACACGTGGAAGTGGAACTATATCGTGCCCCAAAGCAATGACCTATACAGTACGATTCAATCATAGCAGTAAGTTATACGAGAAAAATAGTCTAAATAAATGTCACTAATGGGTAATGATACCTGTCTTTCCATTCATTGCGGGTTTCTTAACCGGGTTAATAACGTATTTGTATGATTTCAATGGGATGGCACAGGGTTTTGTGAGTTTGTTTGTTAATCTTGAGTTTAAATTCTGAAGATGACTGAGTAATCTTTTAATCATATTTTTTTTCAAATGTATGTTTTTATGGTAAATGAAAAGAACTGGCACCCTAAAAACGAATGCTTTTTGCCAAAAAACTTTTAGGAATAATTTTCACAGTACGGTTCATTGTAGGCTCTAATAAAAAACATCTGGCTATTTTAATTCTCTATGATTCATGCATTTTATATGAATATGGGGACAATACTAAGATTAAGATTTACAAAAAACATCAGTAGTTCGAATTCTACTGCCATTGTTATTTTACTGAAATGTATAAAAGAGATTACGAGTCAAAAAATTCTGTTCACTCGCTTACACTAATATTTTGATTAAAAAAAATCCCTTTTTGGTCAAATTATTCATAATATTTCTCAAAGAGCTTCATGTGGAGTTGGGATATAAATTGTATCGTTCATTCAACTGTTTCACCACTTACAAAATAATAATAATAAAAGGATATTATGAATTGGAATCTTGAACAATAGAAGTAAGTGGGATATGTTTATTCCATCGGAAGTGATGGTAGATGTCTGATACATATGTGGTGAATAGCATTCTTTCTTTGGACAATATCCAGTTGAGACATCTTGTAACAAAAGAATGGAAAGTCTTTTTCAGACGGTGCTTTTAACAGAGGATATGTTTTTTCTTTCTTTTCTTATGACTATCTAATGCAGGAAATGGTAAAGTTCAATGAATATACTGAGTCGTGTTATTTCTGCATGACCGTCGTGAAGCAAGATTTGGTGGAAGAATTTTATTTTTCGAAATTCTTTCATTTTCAGTCCATCTTAGGCCTAAATTTTAATGTTTCCGCTCTGTATATATATAAATATTCTTTATACAAATATTCTAATTTTTTTGTCTTGTTTTGATTGTTGCTTTTGAGTATAACTGAAAGAAATAGGAAAATTATTAAATTTTGACGGATAACTTGGAAATTACCACGTACAGAAATTGGAATCATCATTTTCCTCTTAATTGAATAAAAAATTAATATTTTATTTAACTTTCTTAGAATAAAAAACTTAACATTTTATTTAACTTTCCTCTTAATTGAATAAAAAACTTAATATTTTAATTAACTTTCCTCTTAATGAAATAAAAAATTTAACATTTTATTTAACTTTCCTCTTAATTGAATAAAAAACTTAATATTTTATTAAACTTTCCTCTTAATGGAATAAAAAACTTAACATTTTATAATGTACTTAAGCCAATTTTTAAAAAATACTTTTATAACTTTATATTTAAAATATTATTTTTACAGTTTCAATTTAGAGCCCTGCAAATTTTTTAAATTCCTATTTTTAGCAAAATGCGTACTTTCTCCCAGCAAAGATTTAGTTAGCAAATAATATTTAACGAATTAAGAATTTAAGGACTTTATTGAAAACAAACATTACGCGCAAATTTTATTTCTGGAAAATTTCAGTTTAGTACGAAAACAAAATCGACCGCAGGTGATATCAGTATAATAATGCAATTTTAATGAGTAATAAGTTTATAGAATTTTCTGTTCTAACTAAAGGCTAAATATCAATGCAATCAAAATGTCATATTACTCAATGTTTTTCTGGCGGCTGAAAGTGATGAAAAACTCTAAGTTAAAAATGTAGTTTAAAAAGACACGGGATATTGAGACACTTTGTGTAGATTTCGGATTTTCCAGTTCAAAGCATAAAATATTTGAAACGCACAAAACGAAATTGGACAATTATTTGATTTGTATAATTGATAAAGAGTTTTACTGAGATTTTATTTTTTTTAAAGTTAGATGAAGTTGAAAATATGGAAGCAAAAATTATCTTTAAGTGTTTAGCTCTTATAAGTTTTAAAAACTTTATGTAACTTAACACGAAAAATGCTGGCAACTGCTTTACAGCGAAGTAGTGTTCCATTACATCAAAGCCCAAAATAGTACACGATGTAGTGAAGCACTAAGAATATATTTTTTTACTTTACTTGGGATAACGTCGACGTCCTTTTTGTTACTCAGAAGTTGATTATATAATTTTATTTAATAATAAAAGATATGATACACGTAACAGTCAATGACGTTATTTTTAAGATTCAATTGGAAGTTGCAACTCGAGAAGAGGAATACCGCCGAATTCATACGTTTGTGCCCAATCGCGTAGTTCAGCGTAACGAGTTAATGTTAGTGCTATTAGGCTTGGTTTATTAACCTGCTGAATCAGGTTTTGGATGAGATTTAATTGTATGCTTGTAAGTGAAGTCACGTGTGTGTGTTGAAGCTGATTGGCTTCTAAAATCGTGTCATAAACAAGTTCCACAATTTACCAACGCGGGACGTCAGTCGCTGGTAACCAATATAAAATGGGAATAATTAACTTATGATGCATACATGCAATATTTTGTAAAATAAAATTCACGTTTTTAATCAGACATTTACACAGCATAGAAAAGAAAATTAATATGAGATCAAACTATCATGATCGACAGCTATGATAGTTAGGCTTAAGTGTGGGGATCGATAGCTAAGCCTAGTTAGGCTTAAGGGTAGGGATCGATAGCTAAGCCTAGTTAGGCTTGAGTGTCCACCATCATAGATCAAAAATTAAAAAATTCATATCCCAGAAATAAGGTTGATAATTTATTAAACTCACTCATCATGTGTAGTTGGAGTTTTCTGTCATTGATTACGTCATTTCCAACACAAATAAAATCGCAATTTATCTATATTTTCAAAAATTTGAGTAGCACTCAGAAACGATAACAACACATATCCTTTGGAATGCTGCCCACCATGAATGGAGTAAAAACATCTAACTTTTTAGTAAGCTTTAATAATTATTGATGTTAATATATAAATACACCCGTTAAAGTGTGTAAGAAATCTCGATTCAGCATGAGCCTGAAATAACGTATTCAAAATTCGTATATTCGTGTTCGCCTTTTGTTACACTGCAGTTTTTACAATAGTATTTTACTTTATCATCCAATTGAAAATATTTTTTTGAGAGATTTTTTATTTTTTATTGATTAGAGGGTAGAGAAAAACATATTAGGTACAATAAGAAAAACGATGAGATACAGTACGCAAAAAACGAAACACTTTAAATAACTTTATATCTAGTCATGTACTAGGACTTAATATTAATGATTTAAAAGGATGAACTCACATATGCTAATTAATTGGTGCAGACGACTATATTTAAAGTTACCTAAATACTTGTCGGATTTGAATTCATGTCCCTCAAAATTTGAAGGGAGAGGGTCGTTGCAATCTAGGAAATATGGTCTCAATTGCTTGGTTAGGAGAGTAGTTTAAAATTCGGGTCCTTTAATGCTAATTTAAATTTCTTCGTATTTTGTCTTATCTCAGAGAATTAAAAAAAAATTAAAAGGTTTTTGCTCACAATTATAAAATTTCCTTTTTCGAAGATAACTCCATTTAATTGTTTATGACTTTTTTATTATTTTATTTAATAATAGATGAAATTGTAAGGTATAAAAAGTTTCACACCATATTAAGGAATCTAATTTTATGTGGCAAAACACAAAATTCGAAAGAAATTTAATAAATTGCATGAAATTTTTTCTTACTAGTTTTACACTTACTGAATAATAAAAGATAATAACCAGTTGAAAACAAAAATTACTTTCTTTCTTCGCCTGAAATGCAACATTTTACCAGTATTTAGTATTCCAAAAGGTAAATTAGTGTAATAACATATTTCTACTTAAGAAGTGTTTAAATTATTTACCCACCAAGCGTTAGGCTGCTGAGCATGTTAGTACAGTATTTACATCTCAATATTTTAAAATTTTAATGTACAAGACATGATGTTTACTAAGAAGGAAAGCATACAAGTATGAATTAAAAAATAAAGGGTAAAATTGTTTAAGATAATTTTCAAATGGTCAAAATTTATGAAATTTTTTCGTTTTTACTAAACCGTTTCGTGGTATATGATCCGATCAAAACTTTTGTCAAAGTTGCGAAATAACTGTCGTTACTTCTTCGAGTAAACAAATTTCGTCAATATGAAAGAATTATATTTCGTTATTCTACCTTTTTTCAGAAAAAAAAAATCTCGTAGTGCGCAATGTATTTAACTTTTCTAATAATCACTTTATCGTTGGCAACATATTGGTAGAATAATGTCTCCCAAACAACAGAAGAAGGAGAGACAGAATAGAGAGATGGATTACATCCATTCCCGAGGCGGGATTCGGACCTCTGATCTTCCTGGTACGATGCCAACTCCTTGAGCACCAATGAACTACGATTAAGTTTCGAGTTGAGGAAATTTTTTCGTCATATATTTGAGAGTTCGTGTTTTGTCACAAATTACGTGATTTCGTGACAAAAGTATTCTCAAAATTAACGAAATACAGCTCGTGAATCGTTAGAAGTGAGAATTTCATTTTTGAGAGTAAATAATTTATTTTCCCTGCAATCATTATATTTATTATCACATTATTTACAGAAAGTAAATATTGCTTTTGACAATGTTAAAAATGCTGTTGTTGTTGTATGATATTAAGGCAAAAGGGTTGCGCTTTTTATTTTCTAGTGGCGCCATCTATGGTCAAAGATTTGACTTCTGCCACACACATACGTCTTAACCCGTTTATAGGGCGGACCCCTGCATACATCCATTCATTCATCCACAGGTCGTAATTTTGACCTGAATCAGAGAACGATCGATCTCCAATTCAGTACCTCCAGAGGTATGATTTGTTATGGTAACATGGAGAATGCTGTGACCCGGCAGATTTAAAGTGCATCAGTCACCATATACTACACAGGGAGTTTTCGGCCGGTAGAGATCGAACTCATGACTTCTAGGATATGGGCCTAACGATCTATCAACCAGGCTATCCCAACCAATGTTAGAAACACAAATTATTTATGTCTTGATTAATAAATTAAACGAAAGTTTAATTTATCTTTAAATTTATAAGTTATATGCATTTTTGAAAATTACAGTTTATTTGTAAAATCTTCCTTTTATGAAATAGGATACTAAAGGATTAGGTACAAAAATGAGTGAGAATGAATAATAGATATTTCGGTAAGAATATTTGTTCATATTTTTGCATCTGAGAAGCTTAAATAAAGTCCGTAATAAATAGTACTAAAATTGACATAAAATGTATGTATGAAACAGAGAAACTTTTAAAAATATAACTAGACTTTTCTAAAAAATAGCTAAGCCTAAATAATTCATCTTTTCTAAGCGACTGAAGTACTTCCCCCTAGTACTTCCTAGTAGTATAATTTTAATTTTTGTAAATAAACTTATAAACCTAACTTACTTTAGCGAAAATAATTTATCTTCTAATAATTTTTATGCATAACTACAAACAATTAAGATTTTAATCGAAACACCATACTGAAAATATATTATATTTTTAATAAAAAGAAATTTTGGTGTACAATATTTCTATATCAAATTTTTATTTTTTTTTTATTTTTAACCTAAAGTAATGAATATTACTTCCTTGGAATGAGAATCGTACTTGACTTTTCATGCAACGAAAACGACTATGTGTTATAACTAATTATTTAAACTTGGAATGTTGACAAATATTTACTCAAAAATGTTAATTCATTAAAACTATTTAAAACAGTTGCACAAGCTAAAATTTCGCAGTGCGCCTTTAAAAATTAAGGAATTATTACTAACGTAATATTTATTGTCTTATAAAATGTAATGAGAACCAAACTTTTTACATTTTTTTTTATCTGATCATACTATTTGTTTAAAAAATATACAAGAATACAGAATAATGAAAGTTAAGTATAATGAACATTTTCCTTATCAATTTTTAATGCTTAAACTACGCAGATTGTTTAGTACAGATAAAGTTCCCTGAACTTTATCGATAGCAACTAAGAACACACAATAATAATTGAAAAAGGGTGAAAGGAACAACTAATTAATTTTCTGCTTTATATTTATTTTATTTTTAGAAATTCATAATTTAGTTAAAAAATGTAAGAAACAAATTTTAAATAGTTTTCAGTTTTATAAATTTAGAATTTGTTTGAATTTAAAATATGCTCCACATTATTTATAAAGGAACTGTTATTAATTGATGCTAATTATTATTAGGATTGTAATTTAATATGTTACGAGGGTTGCTATTTATATTTCTGGCCTTGGCAACAATAAGTGTTTCTAGGCGACCGCAGACGATTTTAATCGAAAGTTTGATATTTTTAAACATAAATTCAGCAGACGATTTACCATTATAGCTTCATTTGTGTTGTTGACAGTAAATTGAAAAGTTCTTCTCTTTCAAAAAATGGAATTGAATCGTGAACATTTTCGTGCCATTATTTTTCATAACTTTCGACGTGGATTGTCAAGACAAGAGTGCTTCGATGAACTTAATTCTTTATTCAGCGATAAAGCGCCATCCTACAGCACTGTAAAAAATTGGTATAACGAATTTAATCGTGGTCGATGTTCGATCCAGGACGAATCCCGTGCAGGTCGTCCAAAATCCGTTGTTGTGCCAGAAAAGATCGATGCTGTGCGTGAACTGATAAAGCAAGATCGTCATGTGACATACCGTGAGATAGAGGCGTCTTTGGACATTAGTATGACTAGCATCAATAAAATATTGCATGAACATTTGAGCGTAAAAAAAATTTGTTCGCGTTGGATCCCGCATAATCTGACAAACGCTCAAAAAAAGGCTCGTGTCGATTGGTGCAAGGAAATGTTGGAAAAATACGTTCAAGGTACATCAAAGGCTGTGTATAACATCTACACAGGTGACGAATCATGGATCTATGCATATGAGCCGGAAACAAAACAGCAATCAACTGTATGGGTCTTCCAAGACGAGGCAAAACCAACAAAAGTTGTTCGAGGAAGAAGCACATCGAAACAAATGATTGCCTGTTTCTTCGGCATTAACGGTCATGTGGCAACAGTGGCGTTAGAGCAACGCAGGACGGTCAATTCTGAATGGTACACGACCATTTGTTTGCCAGAAGTCATCGGAGAAATTAAAAAAAAAGCAGAAGAACAGGCGAATCATTCTTCATCATGACAATGCGAGCTCTCACACATCGACTCAAACAAAGGCACTTCTGACGGAGCGAAAGATCGAACTGATGGGTCATCAGCCGTACAGCTCTGATTTGGCACCCAATGACTTCTTCTTGTTCCCACACATCAAAAATAAATTACGTGGACAACGATTTTCAACCCTCGAAGAAGCGGTTGATACATTCAAAACGCATGTTTTGGAGTTACCTCAATCGGACTGGAAAAAGTGCTTTGAAAATTGGTTTAAACGCATGCAAAACTATATTGATCATCATGGAGAATATTTTGAAAAACAATAAAACCAATTTCGATCCGACATATTTGTTTTTTCATTATTAGGCCAGAAATATAAATAGCAACCCTCGTATTTATAAAGCATTGTTTAGTGAGATACCTGAGAGTGACATTTCTCGTGTTGGCTTTATTGTTTTTTTTTCATAGCTTATTTTAATTTGCAACCCCTAATGTGATAATTGCTTTGTCTTCATTTTTAAAGCGGTTTATAGAAATAAATTTTAACGATGATTCTTACAAAATATTCTGTTACAAATTAATCCTGCAAAACGTAAAAGAATCGCAATTTCTTTGAAAAACAGCTTATATTTATCTTAATACAGGTAACTATAGAATTGGAAAAACTTTGTGTATAAAAAAATATGTCTTCATTTTAACATAGGCTAACTACATAATTGGAAAATCTTTACAATGCATAAAAAGCCTGTCTATATATGAATATAGGCTTACTGCAGGATTAGAAAAACTTTATTATATATAAAATCATATCTATACTTCAACATAAACTAACTACAGAATCAGAAACACTTTACTATGTATAAAAATATGTTTATACTTTGACAAAGGGTAACTATAGAATTGGAAAAACTTTGTGTATAAAAAAATATGTCTTTATTTTAATATAGGCTAACTACATAATTGGAAAATCTTTACAATGCCTAAAAAGCCTATCTATATATGAGCATAGACTTACTGCAGGATTAGAAAAGCTTTAATATGTATAAAATCATATCTATACTTCAACATAAGCTAACTACAGAATCGTAAAAACTTTATTATGTATAAAATCATATCTATACTTCAACACAAACTAACTGCAGAATCGGAAAAACTTTATTATATATAAAATCATATCTATACTTAAACAAAGGATAACTACAGAATTGCAAAAACCTAATTATATACAAAAAGATATTCTATACTTTAACAAAGGGTAACTATAGAATTGGAAAAACTTTAATATGCATAAAAAACAATGATATAAGTTAACGTTGGCTAAATACAGAATTGGAATTACTTTATTATTTATAAAAAGAGGTTTATACATTTACAAAGTGAAACCACAGAATTGAAAAAGAATTTTAATACGTATAAAAATATGTCTATACTTTTACAACGGGTAACTACAGAATAGGAAAAACTTTGTTAAGTCTAAAAACATATTTTCTCAAAGATACCATTAATATGTTTCATACATAAAAATAAAGATAAGATTTTTTTAGCAAAACTAACTATAAACTATTTAAATGTATTAAGTGAAAAATAGTGCATTCGTTTTTCTTAACATAATTTTAATTAGCTTATACTAAGTTATACATTTTACAGAAGTTTTCCATTTCCAGCATTTCCTAAAATTAATGTGCCTTTTCCGGGACACGACTTTCTGGAGTATAACTTTAAAGAAATAAACTCAAAGCAAAATTTAATTATAATAACTATACCATACTAAACAGCGAATATTTGAGCCGTTTAAATCGTGTCTCCTTTAAAGTTGCGTGCGTTCGAAAATGGAAGGCACTTTTATCATTGCTTACTTCAACTGTTCCGAATTCTGCACATACAGGAATGCTTTAATTAATTTTTCACGTGATGTACGCACTAGGAGGATGTTCAAATTGTTCCACTTCCTGACCCCACCACCCTTTAGCTGCATGAATAATTTTGTCATTTCACATGGAGCATTATACTTAAAATTTAATTAGACATTGAGGGGAAAAAAACTAGTTGCGATACTATTATCATTTTTTTGCGATGTTATTTCTAAGATGCATGTTTAGAATGGAATCGAACGAGAAGAAATTTAATTGTTTTATTAATTAATAACATTTGAATTTCTCGCGAATGATTTAGTACTCAATCTTGCACGTTAAAACTTTGATTTCTTCACTCCATCGCACATGCATGTACCTCAATTGAGAAAAAAAGTCAAGCTATTTTAATATACTTTTTTTAATAAATGAAATTCTTGATGAATCTTGATGAATTTTTAAATCCATATTAAGAGATGCGAATTTAGAAATGCAAAATTTAATTAAACATTGAGGTCAGAAACTATTTGTTTAATTTTTGAATGATACTATTTCTTAGATGCATGTTTAGAATGAAAATCAACGGGAAGAAATTTTTTTTTTTTATTAAAACCATTTTAGTTTCTCGAAACTGATTTATCGCATGATTTTCAGCAGTAAAGCATTCTTTTTCCTACTAGTTGATATTCCAGAATTTTTTGAAAAATGTTTATTGAAAATTCTATTAATATTAGGGATAGTTTTTCCTAACAGCAAGTAAATGTTGGAAACACTTTATATGCTAATTTTATCATTAATGAATTTATATTTGAGGGAGGGTAAATACAACTACAGTTACTCTTTTACTTTTCATATATATATATACGTGGNTTTTATATCCATCGTTGAACAACCGACCCAATTCTTTTGGGTTTACGACTACTAATGTTTACCTCCGTAGCCTTGTAATTTTGAACCCAATCCGAAAGACAAGACAACTCTTCGATCAAGTGTTTGGAGAAATTTGCCTTCATGGATGACTTTTTGATGGAACTAACCTGCATTTGCGTTACATGGAGAGGAAGACCACGAGAACCTCCCATGGTTAGCCTGAAGTGAAGGGGACTCTAACCCATGATCCATCTATCACTGAAAATATTTCACGTCAGCACTGTGGTCGGTGCAAGCCGGATGCGGAATTCGTATTGACAAGCCATCGCCGGGATCGAACTCCGGTTCACCTCATTGGAAGGCGAACGCTCTATCCCCTGAGCCATCTCGGCTCACAGTTACTCTCTGGAGAATTCTTAAATCGTTTATTCTTGAATCGTCAAAGTAATTAACTAAATTTACGTCTTTTTTCGCAAACCAAAATTTTATGTAAATGTTTTAAATATTATCTGAACTTTTAATTTTAGAGTTTTGCTATTTGATAATGAAATTTATTAAATATAATGTTTAGAATAAGGGGTGTCGGTAGAGCATATATTAATAATGCTAAAACTGACCTTTTTCTATGTACTTTTTCTAAGAAACTTCTAACGATATCTCTTTGAAATTTTGGGGGGATATTTGAGATTATATCACTTGTATGGTATGATTATGTTTTAGTGTTACCGACGATACTTTTTGAATTGTAGAAGATTTTTGATCAAAAATGATGAAACATTTAAAAAAATTAGAAGTTCTCAGTTCATAATTTGAAAAAAAAAATTCTGCTAAAGATATGTATTAACAGTTATCACAGTGTAAACATGTATTTGTAAATATTCTGTGAAAAAAAAACTGAATTAATATCTTATTTAGATGCTGAGAAAAGGTACATTGAAAAAGGTAAGTTTTATCATTATTGTTATATGCCCTACCAAATCCCCTTAAAATAATTGAACTAAATACGGAAAGAAATAAACAACGAAAATTATCATTTGATTAAATTTTTTCTTCAAAATGTTAATCTTTCTATAAATTAACTAATATTCTAAATTCCAGCTGTAATTTGTGTTTGTTATGCCCCCCCATTATGTGTTTGATGATACAATCACACTGAAAATCATATGTTTTGCAGTGGAAGGCAGAGGCGTGTGGATATCCGGGATAAACTCATCTATTAGATGTTCTTGAAAATAGGAGTATGTATAATCACTGATTCAATTGAGAAAAAGACCCAACACCGTAAGTTAATATTAATTACATTAAGAAAAAATACAAGAATATTATTTCTTACAAAATATTAGTAATTTAGAAACAATGACAAGAATATTATTTCTTACAAAATATTAATAATTTAGAAACAATTACAAGAATATTACTTCCTACGAAATATTAGCAATTTAGAAACAATTACAAGAATATTATTTCTTACAAAATGTTAGTAATTTAGAAAAAATACAAGAATATTATTTCTTAGAAAATATCAGTAATTTAGAAACAATTACAAGAATATTATTTCTTACAACATATTAGTAATTTAGAAAAAATACAAGAATATTATTTCCAACGAAATATCAGTAATTTAGGAAAAAATACCAGAACTTTATTTCGTACTAAATATTAGTAATTTCTTTTTTAATAAAAAGAATATTCTTGTTTTAAATGATCAATGATAAAATTATTTAATTTTTTTAAAAGATAATAAATTATTCTCCATAAAAGACTTTGCTTGAGTGAAATATTTTCATAATAAAAAAATTCAAATATATGATAAAATAGATTTAATCTTTCAGTATTGATAATAAATGTTATAAGTTATTTTAAGTTTCAGTGTTCTTAGTCATGGCTTTGATGCCTTTTTAGACTGTTTCCAAATGGTGTTCTTCCGAATCTTATGGTTTTGAAGAGTTAAAGGGGTTTTACAAGTTGGTATTTTTTTATTAGTAACAAAATGATGAAAAGTCTTCATTTTCCCAAACTAAATATTTTCAAAATAGTTATTTTTGATGCGATAAATTATAAAAAGATACAAATAGAACTCTCAGTACTTATTATAAACTATTCTGCTTTCGTATTAATTTTTAATTTGTTTTTACCAAACTCAAACGAAACAATGTTTGAAAAAAATTCAATTGGAATATACGGTATTTATTATAAGTAAAACTAATAATAAAACAGTAGTATTATTTGACTGAAATAATAATAATATAGGATTTTATGCAATCTTATTTTTTGATGTCCTAATAGCATTGCAAATTTCAAAATTATTAACTAAGTCTATCTATATTATTTCTAAATTCTATCAAAATTATTAACTTTATTATTTCTTAAAGAAATATCTTGAATGTCTTAATACTTCCTTCCAAAATAGTTTTTTGTAATAAAAGAAAAAGTTTCATTTCATTTCTGTTTCCGAATTTTTAGTTAAAAAATCATGTATCTAAATTCTGAAATTTAAAGATATAAAGTATTTTTAATCATAATAACTTTGCACGTATAATTCATTATATTTTGCAATCTGCTGAAATACTGGACATTTAATGCATAGTTTTAAATGTGATTCAAAGCAAATTTAAATTATATTTTTATTAACAATAAAATAAATTTTAATTCTTTTTTTTAAATGTTATTAGTATATAAAATGAAAAACGCCAATAAGGATCGGCTTTTCTTAAAATTAAAATAAATCTTTTTTTTAAAAAAAAATGAGTCTAGATAATTTAATAAAAAATCACTAGTCTGCCTTTTATTCTGAAAAGACCGGCTCCTTTATTAACCTAATTCAGCGTACACAAAATTGCGATTTAGAAGCTTATTCCATGTATAAACATGTAAATGCAAAATACGCATTTATATAAATGCGTATTTATGTGTATAGTCGCGTTTATATTCGTTACAAAATATACTTTTAGAAAAACTCTTTTGAAGGAATTTAATGTCATATTATGAAAAATTAAAATTAAAAAAAAATACTTAAACAGTTAAAAAGTGCTATTTTTCTTACATGGACTTTTAAAAAATCATAAATTTTCAAATTTAGCAAGCATTCACTAAAATTATTTAAACTAGTTACGAAAATAGTTGTAACAGCTACATTAACAATGCAATTTATTCCTAAAGTGTCATTAGTGATTAATATCATTTTATTTTCGAGTTCGTGTACACTTTAAAAAGTGATTGAATAACTTAAAAACCATTAGCGATAAAAACTATATTCAAATATTATCTATTAAGCCTCTTAAAATTATAGAAAAGTGACATAATAATGAGAATTGATGAACATTTTCGGCCTTAAATCACGACTACGTGACCATTTAACTAGAGGTTTCAGGAAAGATAAATTAAGATACCTTAGAATAGTTTTCGAAAAGAACTACTTGTGAATTATCCAAAGATATATTACAGTTTTGGTTTGTTTGATAAAGAAAAATTAGCCGCTTCATATAATTTTTTTCTCGAAAAAATGAATGCAAAACAGAACGTTGGTTACAATACCGTGAATCCATAAATTATGTATTAGTCAGTTAGAGTAACGAAGCAAAGACGTTAACAATCGAACCAAACCATAAATTTTGTGAAATTGCTGTCTACTATACTGAAGTGTAAGATTAATATTCAGTATTATTTTTATAGATTAGCTTTATTTTTTTTAAACTCTTTCTTGCATCAATTTTCGAAAAAAAAAATTTCGCATCTCGCTTTTTTTCAGTAAAGTTAACACTGAACAGTTTTTCTTATTTATTTAATTTTCTTAAAAGAAAGTTGATGCTTACAAGCAAAATTGTGGACTGAAACAACCATGTAAACGCAAATATAAGTTTTATATATTTATTGGTATTTAATTCTCATAAATGGAAAAATGATCATTATTGTGCCATTATTGCATATCCCGTTATTGTGAAAAAATGCTTTTTTGTAGGGTTTTGACGAGACGGGTTAATTTGTTTTTTTAGCTATTTACTTATTTCAATTTAAATAAATATATAGCACTTCATTACATTTACATTTGCGAGAACTTACGCGTTGAATAACACATAAGTTTAGGAGTCAATGGTTTTTTTTGACACTTGTTTTAAAATTTAATGTTTTTTATTTCCAACTCCAGCACGGAGAAAATTCTTCTGGTAAAATTTCCGAACTGTATGGTGATGGCATTTCTAGTAAATAAAACATAATTCTGGTTAATAAAATTAAAATATACTGTATTTAAACCCTTCATTTTTCAGTTTGTATAGTAACTGTATACTGGACATTCTGGTTTGCAAATTTATAGATCTTTTTGTCATATATTTAATAAAAAATACAAAACTGAAAAGTAAATTAAACCAAAGAAATAGTTAAAGTATCTTAAGGTATCATGATAAAATTACCACATTTATCACGGATTATTATTATTTTTTTTAATGGCGGGCACTTGGAACTATTGTCCATTGACCACAGAAAGTGCCAGAACTGCTAACTCTCTTTTCGTTACCCAGTGGGCACCTGTGGCGAAGCCACGGCGGTGGAGCAGCGTCGCCCACGTCACACTACCACAACCCGTTTATAGGGCGGGTCACATTCACACACAAAAGAGAAAGGACATAGAACACAGATAGAGAGAAAGAAACAACCATGCCTTGCCAGGGATTCAAACCCAGAACCTTTCTGATGCAAGGACAGTTCCCTGCCTCCTACACAGGCCGGTCGGTTTATCACAGATTATGAAAACCATATTTTATAGTTAATTTTACCAAAGAGCATCGGTTAAAATTACTTTGCATTTTGGTGCTTTTATAGAGCCAGAAAAAAAAGCTATATTTCCCCATATTCTGGTAGTTCGACCATACTTTTTCCCTGTATGCATGAAAATCCTTTCCAAACAATAAAAATACCTTTTTGACATTTTTTCTTCAGTTTATTCGTTTATTTTACGATATTAACTATTAGTATACAAATTATTATACAAAGCTTGGATCCTGACATAACTAGATCATTAAAAAAGTTTAAATTGATAGTGTATAACAAATGAAAACAAATAATTAATAACTTTTTTTTTATTATGTTATTTACCAACCTTCAAACTCAGATTCTCTGTTTTAATTTTTCTTATTCGTACAATACTATGAAAGATATAGTTAACTGAAAAGACAACACTCAAAATAAAACGCTCCTGTATAATACATAAAAAAGGAATGTAGGAGAATTCATGGAAGATGTGTTGCTCAGAAGAGAAGTTACATTAGCTGTTACATAAGTTAAAAACAGAATACATTGCAGTTTTATATATTTTTACTTTATTAACCATAAATATGCAAAAGCCTCATTATGGTTTAGATATATTTTTGAAGTATTGGAGGCAATAGATATTTTTATTTAAATAGTTTCAATTTATCTCATAGAGCGAGTGAATTTTATTTGAGCGAGATGTTACAAATGTTATGTCTTATTCATACAAACATAATTAACAATAATTTGTCTTTGGGTCGTGAGGGCTCAGGGGATAGAGAAATCACTTCCTAATGAGGTTCTCGGGTTCGAATCTCAGCGATAGCTAGTCCGCACATGGCTTGCATTGACGACAGTGCTGACGAAAAATATCCTCAGTGGTAGACGTATCATGGGTTAGAGTCCCCTTGTCGTCAGACTAACAGTGTGAAGTTTTTGTGGTTTTCCTCTCGATTTAACGCAAATGCGGGTTAGTTTCATCAAAATTTCCTTCACGAAGGCAAATTTCTCCCGATACTTGTTCCAGGAGTTCTCTTGTCTTCTGGATTGGGTTCAAAACTACAATTACAAAGATACGTAATTGAATATTGGTAGTCGTAACCTCAAAATTGGGTCGGTTGTTCAGCGACGGTTTCATAATAAAATAATTTATTTTTCCAATTAAGCATTCCTCTATATCAAAATTAAAATATTTATAACAATATTCTTTTTAGGAAAGTTTTTTTTAGGAATTTCGAAAGTTGAATATCGAATTTTTCTGATTTAGTTTTTAATATAAATTAAATGAAAAACATTATTACTGTTGTTGATTTCTTTTTGAAAAAAACTTTTTTCTCTCAAGTAAGTTTTGTATTGCAAAATAACCTATTTAATATGATGTTATTTGAAACCAGTATTCATAAAAAAATGATCAAATTCAGTTTCTGGATCTAAGTCATTCTTTGATCTAATTTTAATAAAGATTCTCTGAACTACTTAGTAATATTCTCTGAATTACTTAGGACATTTGAGATTTTACTTCTTTCCCAGAAACTTATTTAAAATCAATACCAAATTTCACTTTGATTTCCTGGAAGAAATTTCATCAAAACGCAGTATAATTCAAAGTTTTTTCTAATAAAATTGAAATGCTCGTCCTTTAAGTAAATAACTATTTGGGATTTTGTTATGCTGAAAGAATTGAAGTAATTTATTCAATGAATATTAGAAATGAGGTTAATGTATAGCGTAGTAATCGAATTCCCGAGTATTATAACCATGATAAGAAATTTATCTCTTAAATTATTCAATTTGCATAATTTTAGATGAATAAAGGTTCGGTACAAATTTACAAAACAAGCGCCGAGCAAATTTAATACAATGTTAGTAGGGCGTAGTTTTTTTCCAACTTTTATACAATATTTATCAATATTAAAACTGGAATAGATTACACATTTTTTTCTTGTATAGATTCACCATTATTTTTCACATGATGAAATGGATTTACCATTATTTTACACAGTAATTTACCATTATTTTACACATTTTTTACTGGAACGGATTATTCAATGAAAGCTATAAGCACATTTTTATTTTCTGTTCTTAGCGAATTTTTGTTAACTGTTACATTTATATATCTATTTTTATGGCATTTTTATTTCATACTCCAAATCGGTAAGTTTGATTTCCGTTTTTTTCTTCTTTCCTCTCAAACTCAGTTTTAATGCAGTTTTATTTTTTAGTAATATAAATACATTGTAAAGAATAATTTTTATCTTAGGATAATTATCTATTACTACGTAAAGAAATACATCCTGAAAAGAATCTTTGCGTCTTCCCTTTAAAAAGTTTAAATAATTTATGATAAAAAATTCTCTTGATGTTATTGTTTCTAAACTACTTTTAATTAATTTTTAGAGATTTGAAATAAAAAAAAATAAAAACTGGCTTCAATGCAACTTATTGTATTTACGCAGATTATAGCTAGATTTTGATTTCGCCCTGTAAAAAAACGTATGGCAAAGACTACCAGAATATGGTAAAACTTACCGTGTTTCTTGCTGTATGGGAACGCCAAAAAGCTCCGCAAGTCTCACAGAAGCAATTTTTGATAATGAGTGCTGTTAAGTTAACAATAAAATATGGTACTGTGATAAAATTTGGTAATTGTTGTAAAATTTGGTAATTTTATTACGATATTTTAGAGCATGATATAAAAAACCATTTATTTTTTTAAAAATATTTAACTGTTTCGTATTTTTCCCTAAATGTGTGTAAATAAGAACTATAATTTTGAAAACCAAAAATTTCGGTTAACCGTTACCATATGAATGAAAAAATTTTATTTACCTGAATTATGGTATTTTTTCCAGAAATGATATAACCCTACAATATGTTAATTTTACCCGATTTTTTTTTCGTGCGAGAACTTAACCATTTAAAATAAGATGCTCAGAAAGTATAATTTTTAGCAGCAAAATATTAAAATTGAATGAAATCAGTCGAATATTTCTCGAGAGATCAAAGTTTAAATAAACGACTTCTTTACAGTAAAGGAAATCATTAAATAACAGAAATATAAAGTTATTTAGAATTGTTTTAATCAATTTTAAACTATTTTTAATATGGCTTGTTCCTCAACTCAATATTACTTGCTTGATTGATCTACTTAAAAATGCTGTCATTTCCATCTTATATAGTTTTATGACTAAAATGTTTACTAAATAAACATAAAATTCGTTGCAATTTGGCTTAAACTCAAGACAGATTTATGCGTTTGAAACAGAACACAACTTCCTTAAAAATTTTATAGAGGTTTACAGAAAACTAGCATAGTTTTATGTCTGCATGGCGCTTATAAGTTAATACCTCCGTTCCAACGTTATGTAAGATACATAAATTCAAATATAAGAATAAGCTTATAACTTTCTTTTGGGTAAAAATACTTAACTGGAACTATTATTTAAAAACTCTTTTAACAGATTAGATTTTGAAAACTTAACTATTATATGAATATATTTGGTTGTATGCTTTTAGGTATTTTCTTTTTTATTTATTAATTACAATTTAGCACAGACAAAACAATCTCGCACATCTAAATTTGGGTTGAGTAATTTTTATTACACTGTTAAAAATTCCATACCAAATTATTGTAAAAAGTACTGGCATCCTGAGCGCAGCACCCGTAAAATTTATTTTATTGTAAAATCCATTTTTACCTTAAAATTTTCATACCGCAATTTTTAGAGTAATATTTATTTAATTACAATAATTCGCGGATTTTACAGTAAATATTACTGTAAATGTAACGGTATATATAATTATTTTTGTTTTGTAAAATTTTACAGGGGAAAAATATTTTAGTAAAATTACCATACTGTTTTGTAATGACATTTTCACGAATGTTGAGAGCAACAGCCATAAAATTCGCTTTATCGTAAAATTCTGTTTTAGCGTAAAATTTCAAACCCAAATTTTTACAGTAATATTTATTTAATTACAGTGGTTATAGCAAATATTACTGCATGAAAATAACGGTATGTCAGATACTTTTTTTGTCCCGTAAGATTTTACAGGAAAAATTTTTCTAGGAAAATTATCATGCTGTTTGGTACTGACATTTCTCGTAAAAAAAAAAAGAAAAAAAGAAACATAATCCTTGTTTAAAAAACCAAAATATACGGTTTCAAACTATTCATTTGGTAATTTTTCGGTTACAAGAAATTCTAATTTTTCTAATCACAACGTCACGTTCGGTAAAAAATACAAATCTGAATGGTAAATTTTACGGAATAAAAGGTTTTTTGCCATGCTCAAAGGTATCATGATAAAATTAATGAATTTTATCAGATTTTTTTACAGTTTAACGCCTATATTAAAACAATATTTTATTGCTAATTTTGAGGCCGGTATATCCTGGTTTGCAGGGTGCTGAACACATTCGTGAGAATGAGAGTTCAAATCCAGTTGGCTGAAGACTCCCCGTACAGTAAATGATGACTGGTGCACGTTGAATTTGTTGGATCGCAAAGTCTCCCATGTTCCCATAACAAACTATACCTCTGGGGGTACTGGATTGGAGATTGATCATTTTCCGGTTCAGAACGAAATTACGGTCTGTGGATGAATGAATGAATGTATAAATGGGTCCAACCTGTAAACAGGTGCGGCAGAAGTCAAATTCTTGGCCATAGATGGCGCCACTGGAAAACAAGAGCAATTTCACCCCTTTCCTTAATGGCTTACGAAAACAACAACAATTATTAATTTAACCAAAATAATTACCAAATCACTACGGTAATTAAAAATACTAAGATCCAAAATTCCTCTCTCCTTACTAAATTACTGCATTCCTAGTTTGAGGATGCTACAAGGCTGATGGTATCCACGGATGACAAGTATATTTATTGAATTATATTTGTAATTAATATTATTAATTATATTTAAATTACATTTAGGTGTATTTAAAGTAAATCTTTGAGCTAGATTCTCATAGCTGAAGTTATAAGCGTAACTAACTTAAAATAATTAGAAAAATAAGAAAACTAATCTATAATTCAAAACAACGTTGAGACGTAAAACTGACGTTGAGTACGTAAGAGAATTATGCTGAGACTGATTTCGTAACTTAAAATATTGTATGTACTATATAATCTGCATAGAAAAAATGTACGGTTAAAACTACCAGAATGTGGTAAAATTTACCGTATTTCTGTCTCTATGAGAACGCCAAAAAGATCTGTAATTTTTATTGAAGCGCGTTGGTAATGATTTTGATAAAAATAACAAGAAAATACGGGTTTAGAATGTGTCGTAAATTTGGAATATGTGGTAAAATTTGATAATTTCATCACGACAACTTAGAACATGGCATAAAAACCATTTATTTGGTTAAATTTTCTTTTTAGGTTTTAAATTCGTATTTTTTTATTAAATATATAGTAATAAGAACTATAATTCTGAAAATCAGAGTTTCCAGTTAAACATTACTATGTTAATAAAATAACCAGATAAATGGTTTAAATACCGAATACTTCGGTATTAACCAGAATTATGGCGTTTTTTACTGGAAATGTTATTATTATAGAGTACGGTAATTTTACCAGAATTTCTTTCTCCGTGAAGTCACTGGATTAAAAGCTATTCAGAGTGATACTTTTTTGTCTCGTATGTATAATAATTTAAAGGCGACATAAATTGTTAATGACTTTGTTTTCAAATAAATCAAAAACCTAAATGGTTTTTCGATTTCTTTGAAACATAATATATTAATCGAGAATCAAAACACCAGCCTAAAAAACCAATATTGAGTCATATAAAATGTCATTTTTTTCCAGCGGTTGTGCTAATTTATCAAATGTTTTTGAATAACGCAGAATAAATCGTTTCAGAATCCATTAACTACAGATTCATTAGTTTGATCCAAAATTGAATAAAGCATGTTAAAAATTAGATTAATTTTTCTTTCTCGCTATTCCAGCAATTATTAAAATATGAAGCTATTTGCTACCATTAAGAAATAAAACCAAAGGCAAGCATGTTACGCTTGCTTTTATATATTTCTTATTATATTTCTGATTATTTTTCTTATTAATATAAAAAAAGTATCTTATTATATTTTCCTAAAATTTTTACTATGTGTCCTTCAAATAAATGTTGTTTTTCTTCTTCGTAATCAAGATTAATGCAAAATGAGCGCTAAATCTAAATCAGCTTGATGCACGGAATGTTTTTTATGTTACTTTTTGCACGAATATTCAAATATTTACCTCTCGCAACGTTAATAATTAATAAAAATTATTTTCATACTCAAATTATGATAAATTTTTAAATGCATCTTCATAGATCGATGAAGTGATTAAATGTAAGATAATAAATCTTCAATCTTCGGTTGTAGGATGTAATATTAATCAATTGAATTTAACCAGCATAAAGAGGTAATTAAAAAGTCATACGATATGTATTTCAGTATTCGATATATAGTTAAGTGACTTTGTAGCTTTATCACTTTTTTTTTTTTATATAAAAGATACTTTAAAATGAGGTCGGAAACCTGTGTCCCGTTACTAATTTTGCACTGTCTGCTACATCCTTTTAAAGTAAACAGCAACTTTTAACTTTTTTTCTTCAAATTAATAAATTATAAATATTTTTCTGATTAATACAGATTTTTTTCCGGTTCTCACTATTAAGTTAAAAAAAATCTGAAACCAGAGAAATGGCACAGTTTACAAATAGCATTACCCCCCTCCTTCTTTTTGTACTCTTACAACGTGGGAATACAACCAAAGAATGAAGATTTGCCAATGAAAATACACATGAAGAGTGGTAAGTTAATTTATTACTTTAAGAATGTAACACTATTTTAATGAAGCTCTCAAAAAACAAAACATTACATTTGAGTTTCTGTTACATTTATATTTCTATGCATTAAATGTAAATTATTAAACACACCTTATCAATTAATAATAGTATATTTTAATCTTTTACTGTTAAATTATACACATAGCTTTGTTTTTATTTTACATAAAAAATATTTCCGAACCAAATTAATTACTTTAATGAAAATGAAGAGTGGTCAGTTAATTCATTACTTTAATAATGTGTTACTATTTTAATGAAGCTCTTAAAAAACAAAACATTACATTTGAGTTTCTGTTACATTTATATTTTCATGCATTAAATGTAAATTATTAAACACACCTTATCAATTAATAATAGTCGATTTCAACCTTTTACTGTTAAATTATACAGATAGTTTTGTCTTTATTTTACATAAAACATATTTCCGAACCAAAATCCTTCTCTCTCTCTTTATTTTTTTAAAAGTAATTTTTTCCATTTTAACAGAAATGAAATTAAACAAAAATTTTTATTTTATTTCTTGTATTAAATCATTCACCACGTAACAATGTCTTTTTTTATTATTTCATTTTAAAAGGAATTTATAAATTAATAACATCCAGACTACAACCACAGGCATCGTATTAAATGTGTTAGTAGTCTTATAGCACACATACCTCTGTTGGTATTTCATTAAATTTAATCTTTATGTATTAACAATATAATTTTATAAAGCAAAAATGTAATTTTTACTAAAAATTATGAATATGAAATAAGTGCTACTCGCATCCCGCGTTACATTTAGACGAATTAGAGCCCCATGGGTAAAAGGTTACCGACCCCTGACTGAACTATTGATCAGTCGGCAATTTCTTTTTCTTCAGGCATTTATAGGGCATATTTGTTGTCCACTCTCTTATGGGCACCATACTAGATAGGCCAACATTGTCCCCACAGTAAGAACCGATAGTACAGAGAATGAAGGAACAACTATGCCTTGCCTGGGATTCGATCCCCTGAACTTTTCTGATGGAAGGTCAGTTCTCTGACCCCCTGCACAGTCCGGATTGATTATATTGTAAAATGAATTTTACAGATGATGTACCCAAAACGCCGGTACTTCTATAAGTTTCCAAAGTTACTACAGCTTTCTCATCAAAAAAAAACTTCTAATTATATAGCAACACATTAAATTGTCTTCAGCTGTTCCTTGTTTAATTTATCAAACCGTAAGAAATATTACTTATCTAATTATAATACTGAATATAAACGAAGCTATAGATAAAATTATATATGNGGATCATCCTCAGGGATGTTTCCCAGACCGTCGCCAATAGCCCATTGTGCTGCTCTAGTGCGACGTAAATTAACTACAACAACTACAACAGAATTTATAGGGTATATTTGTTGTCCACTCTTTTATGGGTACCATATTAGATGGGCCAACATTGCCCCCACAGTAAGAACCGATAGTACAGAGAATGAAAGAACAACTATGCCTTGCCTGGGATTCGATCCCCAGAACCTTTCTGATGGAAGGTCAGTCCTCTGACCCACTACACAGTCCGGATTGATTATATTGTAAAATGAATTTTACAGATGATGTACCCAAAAGGCCGGTACTTCTATAAGTTTCCAAAGTTACTACAACTTTCTCAGCGAAAAAAAACTTCTAATTATGTAGCAATATATTAAATTGTCTTCAGCTGTTCCTTGTTTGATTTATCAAACCGTAAGAAATATTACTTATCTAATAATAATACTGAATATAAACGAAGCTATAGATAAAATTATATATGAAATTAATTCGAAACTACAGAGCAGAAAGCGTTTGCAGCAGACTAAGCCCAAATTTCACTGACTCTGCGGTATTTCCCATTCTTCCACCTCAGAAACGCTGACGAAAATTATTACCATACACAATTTTGCGTTAATGACAAATTACGAAAACAATTTGATTTAAGTAATTAGGTTTAATAACCACCATAACCCGAGATGAAAGCAAATCGTCGTTTCTAGAAATCACTGTTGCGGCTTACGTAATTCATTTTCGTTCAAGGCGTAAATTTCACTAAACGGCAAATACATAAGATTAGTTTAATTGCGCATTCATTCATTAATTGTTATAACTTGCTTTTCTGAAGGAAGCGAGGCATTTATAAAGCTATTTTTTTAAGTGTATATCGGTACAAAGAATAAAGGCTTACGGTATATGAAAAGTGCATTAAAACTATTATAATGAAGTGCAAAAGAAAATGTACATTTTCAGTACTATTGTAAGTACGTTAAAATTTACTTTTAAGCTTGATATAATTTGTTTCGCAAACATAACTATGTATGACGACTCATTTCATTAAAAAATAAAAAATTTAAAGCGATGATTAATACAAAATTTTAAAAATAACTATTTTTAAATCGTTTAATTTTCTAAATTTTCACTCGCAAGTATCTAAAAAATATTAAACAGAGAAGAAAAAACAGAAACAACACATTTGGAAAACAAAACAAATGGAAACACAAATTGTATATATTGAAATAATATTGAAAATGTAAAGTTTGAGAAGAACCGTTTATTGATTGTTTTCACATAATAAGGTTTAACAACCAGAATTCCATTCTCGCCTACTAGGCCCACCTTATGAAACCATTTTTCATTGTACAGTTGGGTGTATACTGTAGCTGAAAGGGATAGTTGGTCAATCTCATGACCGGCTGAGCAAAGGCTCGACTCCTAGTATTATATTTCTTCCATTCGTATCATCTATTATCCTATTTCTCCCGTTCTTTCAATACATGAAGAGTTATCAATGTCCTGCACTCTTCAAATGGTGACCCTGAACTATTAGAATACAAAACTATGTTTCAAGCATAAAAGACGAAGCACCCACAAAGCTTTAATATCCATTTAAGTTTTACTTTATGGTTTAAAAACTATGCCAGTTGTAATTTGTCACAAAATCTTACAGTTTTATGTTTAAAATTTTTTAACAGCACCAGTTGTAAACGATTTCAAAAGCGTAAGCATAAGAAAAATGTTCCTAACTATAAAATTCATGGTTAATTGGTTGGACAGAATGCTCCCGGGCATATTACCGTAATTTCATATTGAAAATTCTGTGTATAGTTACTGGGTCATATCCGATTATCTGACTGAAAAAGTTGCGGTTTTATCAGACAGTAACAGTTAACTGAAAAAAAAGGCTAACACATTTTAAATGGAATGTAAAATTTGTTTCAGTAATTAAAAACAATAATTAAAAATATATTAATCAGTTGCTGAACTCATTTAAAATAAATCTTTAAGTAATTAGAAGCTATGAAATTAAGTTAGCAGATTGAAAATCACAATTTTTCCAATCGAATTTTTAAAAATGACATCCCAAATCTGTTTTTTATTCAATTTTAAATAGCATAACGTCAGCCTGTGACTATTTTCGCGTGGTGTCTGACAAATGGCAGCAGAAGTTTAGTCAAAAATGCCGGGTTTTAATCTGAACCACTTGCGCAGATATATCCTCATGGACATGTTAAAAATAAAATAATGTGGTGCAGTAAGGGAAAACAGAACTTGGAGAGCTCGTTGCAACCAGGAATTACAATCAAAATACAAAGAACCCAACATAGTGAAAATGACTGAGGCTTCACAAAAAGATGGTTAGGACATTTATATTTCGATATGGCGATGACAATCCTGTAATTTTGAAACGCAAAACCAAAATATACGGTATTTAAACCATTCATTTCTTAATTTTTTTTTGTTCATGTGGTAACGGTTTTCCAGAAATCCTGATTATCAAAATTATGGTTCTTGTTACCACACAGTTAGTACAAAATGCAAAACTGAAAAGTAAATTTTACCAAGTAAATGGCTCTTATACCATGCTATAAGGTACCATGATAAAATTACCAAATTTTACCACATTTAGCAAATTTTATCAGGAATTATAAAACGCTATAAATTTTACCAAATATAATCTTTTCTAAAAGCATTACCAAAGCTCTTCGGTTATTCCCATAAAGCCAGAAACATGATAAATTTTTATGTTTACTACATTCTGGAAATTTTCACCATGCTTTTTCTCTCAATGTATTATACATACGTTAAAATTTGCTTTCAGACTTGGAACAATATGTATCGCAAAAATAACTTCGTATAACGACTCATTTTATTGAAGAAAAAAAATTAAAGCATTGTCAAAATATAATTTTAAATATATGATGTTTTTAAATTGCTTAACTTTCTAAATTTTCTTTCAAAAACATCTAAAAAATATCAAACAACAAAGAAAAAACAGAGACAACACATTTTTCTAAATGTGTTGTCTCTGCGATAGAAACATAGCAACAACGCAATCAACGCAAATAGAATCATAGACAGATTTATCATAGTAAAAATTACCTTTTAATAGCATTTTTTCTGTTTGTTAGTGAGTAAAAGCATTGTTTGTTGTGAAGTTAATAACACCAAACTCAACTTCACCCCCTCCCTCCTGAATTCATCCTAATTAAAGGGGTGGAGCAGGATTGAAGTTGAGGACATTAGTTAGGCTTTTCAGAATGTCCAACGCTTTTTATTTTTATTTCATTTATTTATTTTGATCTGAAATGTATTTCTCGTAATATCTCCATTTTTAACAATCCTTTGTATTTATTTGAGCCGCGATGGCTCAGGGGACAGAGCGTTCGCCTTCCAATGAGGTGAACTGGGGTTTGATCACGGCGATGGCTGATCAATATGAATTCCGCTTGCACCGATCACAGTGCTGACGTTAAATATCCTAAGTGGTAGACGGATCATAGGTTAGAATCCCCTTGCCGTCAAGCTAATCCCGTGGGGGATTCTCGTGGTCTTCCTCTCTATGCAACACAAATACGGATTAGTTCCATCAAAACGTCCTCCACGAAAGCAAATTTCTCCTAATACGTGATCCAAGAGTTCCCTTGTCTTCTGGATTGGATTCAAAATTACAAGGCTACGGAATTGAACATTAGTAGTCGTAAACCCAAAAAATTGGGTTAGCTGTTCAACGACGGTTATAATATAAAATAAATTTCTTTGTATTTTCACTAGCTAAATACTGGTTATTTGTATTGGGGAAAAAAAGGATCCATAAATCAGTACTGAGCAGCAGTACAAATTCATGCACGAAACTGAAAAGTAAATACTGACACAAATTGGAAAGTCAAAATAACATCAATGTCTTTTTTATTATTTATACATTTCTTCAATATAGAGAGTTAACGAATTAGTACAAGGGAAAACTAGACAAAATTGGACTCTTAAAATTGCTTTTTTCTAAGCACCTCCGTGAATAAAATTGCTTAGTTATTATTTAAAGGATAAAATAGGTTTCTTTTTGCTTTAAGATAGAAATGGTTTTATGTAGAAATAAAAACTATATTTTGGTTGATAAATTTATTATTTTTGAAAGAAGGCAGAAACCTGGGATCGTAACATTGAAAAGAGTACAAATTTTTTTTTTATTGAAATAATTATTTTTTTCAGCAAATTAATATTACGACCTACCAAAAATGGTACATTAAAAATCAAGGAACATAAAAAATAGACTTGGGATTTATCTGAATTAAATTTGTTGATCAGAATCCACAAATGATACATTGGTTGTTTCCTTGTGGTGCAGCAGGCATATCATTAACTGTTGAGGTATTGTTTTCAACCCTCAAAAAATTTGGGACACTGCTGAATACACTGTTGGAAATATCTCGGAAAAAATGATTTAATAGCAATTTATTTAACTGTTATTTTACCATATTCAACAAAAAAAGTCAATTAACCATATAAAATATAATGTTGAAAATGTTAAGTTTGAGAAAAAACGTTTATTGATTGTTTTTACATTAAAATTAGTTAATTCAGGCTTAAAAACCAGAATTCCATCCTCGCCTACTAGGCCCACCTTATGAAACCATTTTGAACAGTGCAGTTGGGTGCATACTGTAGCTGAAAGGGCTAATTGGTCCATCTCCTGACTCGCTGAACAAGGGTTCGACTCCTAGTATTATATTTCTCCCATTCCTATCATCTATCATCCTATTTCTCCCTTTCCTTCAGTACACGAAGAGTTATCAATATCCAGCACTCTTCAAATGGTGACCCTGAACTATTAGAATACAAAGCTATGTTTCACGTATAAATGATGAAGCACCCACAAAGCTTCAATATACATTTAAGTTTTACTTTACGGTTTAGAAACTATACCAGTTGTAATTTGTCACAGAAACTTATAGCTGTTTTTTAACCGTACCAGTTGTAATCGATTTCAAAACCGTAACCATAAGAAAAATGTTCCTAACTATAAACTTCATGGTTAATTGGTTGGGCAGAATGCTCCCGGGCATATGACCGTAATTCTGTGAATAGTTATTGTGTCATATCCGATTATCTGACTGAATAAATTCCGGTTTTATCATACAGTAACAATTAACCGAGAAAAAAGGTTTAGCACATTTTAAATGAGATGCAAAATTTGTTTAAGTAATTAAAAACAATAATTTTAAAGATATTAATCACTTTCTGAACTCATTTAAATTAAATCTTTAAGTAATTAGAGCTAAAAAATGACATTCGAAATCTGTTTCTTATTCAATTTTAAATTATATAACGTCAGCCTGTGACTATTTTCGCGTGGTGTCTGACAAATGGCAGCAGAAGTTTAGTCAAAAATGCCGGGTTTTAATCTGAACCACTTGCGCAGATATATCCTCATGGACATGTTAAAAATAAAATAATGTGCAGTACACAAAATAAAAATTTATCACCCTGAATAACTTTTGATTTAATAATCAGATTTTCACGTACTGAGTCTTAATCTAACCCCTCGAAAATCTAACCTTAAATATGCAAATTACTTAAGACAGAAGATACATTAAGATACCTAATTAGACAGAAAAAGAAATTTTCTCTTAAAAAAACATACTTTTTCCGACGGATTTGGTATTGTGATCCTCAAAATACAAGTATTTGCTGAAATTTGGAAAATTTGGTACCAAACATTTAGGCAGGAAAATTGAAAGTTTTTGCCCCTTAATATTAATTTCATCTTTTGCGTATTTCGTCATCTGACAGATAATGCATTTTCAAATTCTTATTTCAAAAGAACTATTCAACAAAATTAATTTCAAATTTTTGAATTTGCTTTTAGAAACTACATAAATTGAATCAGTGTAAAAATTTGCATTCCTTACAGTAAAAAAACTGTTGCGATAAAATTTACCGTGTTTCTTGCTCTATAGGAACAAGCTCGATGATTTTTACCGAAGCACTTTGGTAATGATTCTGGTTAAATTAACAAGAAAATATGGTTTTATAATATGCCGTAAAGCTTTGAAAATGTGGTAAAATTTTCATAATTTTATCATGATAGCTTAAAAAACGGTTGAATGATTTAACTACCATATATTTTGGTTTTATTTATCAAAATTATGAGGTTTTTTGCCAGAAATATCATTATTATACAGTATGCAATTTTAGCAGAATGTTTTCCTCCGTTTAAGGTAAGGCACTCGAACTACTAACCCCTTAAAGCACAGATTTTTTTTAAAAAACCGGCCGAAAAGAAAATCAATTTTTTTATGTAAAAAAACACACTTTAGAACATTGTTTTTTTATTTTGGTGGACAATTCTGATATACTGTGATTTTGTTCCATGGAAAAAGGCTATATTTGGGAATGCCAACTGCTCCGGACACGCCAAAATAATTAAAAAAAAACGGTAAATAACTGCAAAGTAAACTTTGCAAATATTTGACTAGTTTTGCTCGCTTTTAAAAAGTATAGCATGACATAAGTACTACAAAGTGGCGAATTATATAAGCCTACGAATTATTTAGAAACAGTGGTGGATAAAAATCTACAAAATCGAATTTATTAAACCAAGAATCACAATTGATAAACCATCACTTTAAAATATATATTTGCTGTCCGGAGCAAGTTGGCATCTTTGTATATTTTATTCTTAAATATATAAGTGCTATAGCTTACAATCCTATGTAAATAATAAACATCAATAAAACGATTTTTTTTCTTAGTTTTCAAATTGTTATTTTCAATTCTCGATTATATTCGAGTGTGAAAAACTATAGCAGCATAAAATACAACGCCGCTCGAATTATCTCGAGTGTGCACAGTTTGTCCTGTTTAGCACACTTGAATTTACTCACAAGTTAAGGGATTAAGGTTGCAGATGAAAATCTAATCATTGCGTAAAAAAATTATTGAGTACTTTCACCTTTTTGTTATGCTCACTTAATATTCATTANTGCACAGTTTGTCCTGTTTAGCACACTTGAATTTACTCACAAGTTAAGGGGTTAAGGTTGCAGAGGAAAATCTAATCATTGCGTAAAAAAATTATTGAGTACTTTCACCTTTTTGTTATGCGCACTTAATATTCATTAATGTAACTGAAATACAATACTTGAATAACATATACGAAGTCAGAAATAGTAAAAAATGATTTGCGCCCCTAGAAATTTCGCAATACTGTCTCGATTAAAAGAGAATAAACTAAAATACATTAATTCTCACTTAGTAATCCATAAAATTAAATTTTCGCATAAAAGTAGCATTTTAGCGTAACTTGTTCGGAGGTCTGAGCAAGCTGTATCTCCCAACGCAAACTTTGCTAAACAAATTATCCCGTTTCTCGAACAGCCTGGGGGATATGCACATCTACGTTAATTGCGTTGCCAAATTTAATGAATCCCGTGAAATTAATTCAGCATACATTAACTCCAGTCTTAAAAGGATCACATCGAATTTCTACACACGCAAACAATTTTCTGATGAGGCTGTAGTTAAAGAATTCCGCTTATCATTGCTTTTTCAGTAAAATGTCTTTTCATTAAAGGAACAAAAGGATCAATAGCATCAACACTGGTTGAGTGTCTATCGGGTTGAGAAGAGTACATTACGCGTTTTCGTTTTTAAAACAGATTACAAAACTTTCTCTAAGTTAGTTTTCCATTTTTTTTTAAAGTTCGCTGTTTATTGTCTTTGATACTTAGTATCTATCGCATCGATCGTAGTTAGTGCTGATAAGTGGACGTTTTTAAAGATTAATGGTTCCTTATTTAAAAAGGTAATACACTTCCCAGCTTCTTTTTAAAAATTTAAGTAAGATAGATAAATGTATAGAATGTGCAAAAAGTATAAAAATGACCTAAATTTTCTAGAAATACTTTTACACATCGGATCAAAAATTTAAAAATATACGTCTGAAATATTTTGAAAACATCTATTTTACCGCCAAAGCAGCATTACCACTAAACACACGACTTTGGGAAGTGTTTGTGGGACTTTTTTGAAGACTAAGAATGGATGCCCCATTTTTAATGCATAAGAAATGTTTAGAAAAATTTCCTTAGTTTGAATGGAAGATATTTGCATTTTAGTAAATAAATGTTACAGAAATTGCAAAATCTATTTATACATATAAGAAAGTAAAGAATGTGTGTGAATGTCTGTATACCGGATTGCGGTTGTACCGTAAGCACTAAAATTGTGACATTCAACATGAAGCTACATGAGTACAGTTGTGAGCAAATTACGTCCGATTTTTGCCTTCTTAATTATATTTTTATTCCAGAGACATTTAAAAAAATTAAATTTTATAATTTTTAAAGTGGAATGCATCGTTTTTAATTAAACTATCGATGATAAAGTTTATTTCCAAATATTTTAAAGATAACACCAGTGATGTTAGCTAGTTTATAGATTTAATCAAAAAAATTATTTATTGTACGTTCTGTAAAATTTTATTATTTTTTATTCCTTATGCCAGATTATCTGAATGATAAGGTACTATTTTTACCCTCCCCCTCTAATTTAAGAGTATTCGGGAAGATATTAGACTCGTCGCAGCGTTATTTGAATGATAAATGTGATCTTGGAAGAGTAAGGGTCTACGTCACCAAATTAGTATTCCTATGGTAATCTGAAACCACGTATTTAGTTCGTTTATAGTTATGGTTTTAAAACGAGTTACTACAAAGCTAAATAATATAAAATTAGTGATAATTGAAATAAAGAAAACAAGTTTTGCTCTGAAAAGCTAAATTAATGGATAAAAGGTATTGATTCGTTGAGGAGAAGTGTTAAAAAACGCAAATATTATTAATTATTCCAACAATAATTAATTTTATTAATAGTAACAAGTTAAAATGAAAAAAAAAATAAGCTGTGTAATAAAAATCAAAACTAATGGAAAAAATGTACTTATTCTTTACGGGAACTGGAAAAAATCACTATATTATTATTCACCACAATGAATGATGCGTAATTTTGATAATTGGACAGTAATGGCATTTTGATAATTAGTTCAGTTTCAATAAATATCAAATATACTCGTAAATTGGTATAAAGTATTTTATGAGTAAATTTGGTGCCCATTAAAGCTTCACCAACACCATACATTTTCATGATAATAGTTTTTGGGCAGTAAAAAAACTGCAGAAATAGTTTTTTGCGGCCCCACAAAGCTATGAACACAGGAAAAATTTGCTTGATTGCGGTAAATTTTAAATATATCGAACTGCCTTATGCGAAAGCATTATGCCGGAGGATACTAAATACAATCCATTTTTATTTTGAAGGAATGAATTACAAAATGCGTGCTTTGTTTACTCTAATAACGTAAAGCCACCCAGAAAGGCTATATCACACATTTATTTTTGAAAAAAAAACTATTCAATCACTAGCATAATTTTGTAAATTTAGAATATACGATAAAAATGCAAATAAGCCCCAAAATTTCGAAAATTACTTGTAATTAAAAATTAATTAAAAATTATTTGTTATTTGCAATTTTTTAAAAATGTGCTTTTTATTTCAGATAAAACAGAGAATTTATCTAATAACCAAGTCTGATATACTTGATTCGAACTTTTTGGAACTCTTTCGAACTTTAAGCGAAATTATCAGAATTTAATTTATGCCTGATAAATATGATTATTAGTATAGATGATTTAGTGAAACATTATCTCGTGACTTTAATTATGTTAATTAGCACGAGTTTTTGAAAAGAGTGTCACGTGGTACTTTAATCAAGACTTTAGACCAGTGTTTTCCGAAGTGTGGTACGCGTACCCCCAGGGATACGGTAACAGTTTAACGGGGGTACGCGTTCTTATGCGAAATATCTTGCAACAAACGAAAATTTTAAAAACTTTTTATTGAAAAAACAAAGCTGGCCATGAAAATTTACGATTACGTATTTTTCTATTGGCTATTTTTTGCAGAGTTAACAGTTAATAATTAAAATATGTTGATAAAAATAAACATATTTCTTAAAAAATACATTCATTTTTTTATTAGTGGTACACAACGTTACGAAAAATTTAGAAAGGGTACACAAAAGTCATAAGTTTGGGGAACACTGCTTTAGACAAACAAAAGTGTTATCGATAAGTTGAGGTCAAAAATCCTGTAAAATACCTTTTTAGATATTTTGAAGGCCGGGATAGCCTGTTTGGTAGGGTGTTAGGACCATATCAAAGAGCTCGTGAGTTCGATCCCCGTGAAGTAAATGGTGACTAGGGTACGTTAACTCACCAAGTTATCCACGTTAGGTCATAAAGTGCTTCATGTTACCACAACAAATCATACCATATTGAATGGGAAATTGATCTTTCTCTAATTCAGGTCGAAATTGTGATCTGTAAATGAATGGATGTATGAATGGATCCGCCTTATAACCGAGTTGTGACGTGTGTGTGACTGAAGTCATATTCTTGGCCATAGATGGCACTGAAAAGCAAGAAACGCCCCCTCTGCCTTAAATTCGCTCGGTTTCACCAAGCAGGCTTACTGGATTGGTAAGTGGCTTTAGAGGCAACAATGGCATCAGATATTTTGAATTTGTCTAACACAATGAATTAGTATTTGTCAAACAATGTATTAATTGTTTATCAAAATCTCGAAAAGCTTATGGATTATATCAGATTAGCGGTTCAATTGTGATAATAATAAATTGTGAAATAAGTTCAATTATTACCTAATACTCAGCGATTGAATTATCGACCGGATTGATTTTAATTACGATTTGAAGCATCGCACAAGAATTTCAAAGCTTAGAAGCGTTAGTAATACAGTCAAGCGTTAATAATACATTCAGATAATTAAGCCTACTATAAATTGCATCGAAAACCAACTGAAAGCCGTAATTGGAAATGTTTGGATGGTTGGCTAAGACTTAATTATTTTTTTTAATAAGATTTATGTAAACTTGATTTTAATTTTTTATAATTTAATTAATATACCCGCTTTTAATGCTTAATAGTTACGCACTACAAAGATAAAATTACTATAAAGTAAGTATTTCCTTTAATAATAAGTTAGTAATGCAGGGATTGGAGAAAATAATGGAAACACTTCGATACTAACACATTTTTTGATATTTCTCACAAAATATGATGAAGCTTAAAGCTTTCTGTGATTTGAGGGACCATCAATAAATTGCAAACGGGAAAAAATTTAACACTCTATGCCAAAAAATACAGTAATAAATTTTTAGCTTCTAACTATTATTTTCTTTGTTATATGTAACAATTTCGAAAAATTTTGTATTCCTAGCTTAAATATTTATAGAAATATGGACATTTTTGTAAAAAAGAAATTTTTTGTCGTACGTGTTTTTGCTATAACTTAAAAAAGTTCCAATAAAGTTTAACAAAACATTTGGATCAATTTAACATTTATCGCAAAATTATTGCTTTAAAAGTTTAGAAAAATTTGTTAAAAACGGTGCAAGATACGAGTAATAAAAGTAGTTTTTTATACTGCGCATGCGCAGTAAAAAATTTAAAACTTTTTTTCTTAATTTTGTAATGAATCGTATTTGGCAACTATAAAAATAAATCCGAAATTGAATGTCTCAGAAATTTAAAAATTTCGAGCAATTTTCGAAGTAGTTTTCTTACTTTTTTAAAAAAAAGCTCAAAATCATAAGGGGTTATCCAAAAATTTCATTTTGTACTATTAAGCAAGATTTTTTAACAAATGATAACACTCTTCGAATGATTGTCCGTGTAGCGAATTTTATAATATTAGGAAGTAAAACATGTGAAAGAAAAGTTACTTTTATGAGGAATGATTCCCAATAATGCTGGTGGTCATTTTTAATAAATCTTGTTTAATAGTACGAAATGACATTTGTGGAACAGCCCTTATATTTTTAAGCTTTCCTTTAAAAAATAAGAAAGCTACTTAGAAAACTGCTTGAAACTTTTTAAATTAAGGTATTTAAATAAAAAAAAATCATTAGTTGCCAAATACTATTCAATGCAAAATTAAGAATTTGTTTTCCGAGCATGCCATAAAAATTACTTTAATTATTCATATCTCGCTCAGTTTTTAAAAATTTTTTCAATCCAAAATGTTTCTTATCCAAAAGTTTTGTTAAGTTTTATTGAATATTTTCAAAATTATAGGGAAAAAAACGTAAGACAAAAAAAATTATTATTTTATAAAAACGTTAATATCTCCATAAATATTTAAGCTAGGTTTAATTTTATGCAATTATTGTATATAATGAGCAAAATAAAAGTTGTAAGATACAAATTTATTACTATATTTTTTAGCATAGGGTGTTAAAAACATTTTTTTCCGTTTGTAATTTATTCTAGTTTTGTCTATCACCCTTATTTTCCCATTTTTCGTTGGCAACTTTACGGTTTTCTTTTTATTTCAAATCATATTTGTTTCCTCTCATTCACGTCTGGCAAACCATGAAAATTGGAGCCTATTTTTGAAACATTTCGACTGTTATTTCCTTTTTATATATTTTTAAAACTAAACTATCGTTACTATAAATTTAATTTGATAACTTTAAAGGAAGTATTATATATATTAAAGATATGTCACCATTATAAATATTATAGGAAATATTAAAAAAATCGCCATTTAAATCAATTAATTGACAATAAACTGAAGTACAAAGAACCAGTTAGATAACAATTAGATTCGGAGGCATATAGTTTGAATTTGTCTAAAGCCACCGACAAAGCTTTGAAAACGAGAACGAGATTAATATGTATTCATTATCCAAATCTACAAAAGCTAATGGTTTATACCATAAAAGCAGGCGATTACAATGAGTTCAAACGTGAAGTAATACGCTTAGGTACTTGAATTATCGAGTGTGTTGATTTTAATTACATTCAGAAGCCATATACTTTATCAAGCAAGGATTTTAGCATTTGGAACCGTGAGTAATACTGTCAAGCTCTTAGGCTTTTCATAAATTGTATTGACACTTAAACTGAAAGCCGCAGTCGGAAATAAGCGCACCGAATGTTGATTTAAATTACCTTTTGTAGTATAAGGGATTTATGTGAATGTAATTTATATTCATGGTATGTTCACGAATGTGAACGCTTTGCAACTGTCACATTGCAGTATATTATTTCATTGCGAAATACTGTACCAGGTGAATTTACATGAAGTATGTATTTGATTTGGGGAAATATTATAGATTAAGGAAATTTTTTTAGTCAGGATTTGACTAAATTACTATATAGAGGTACTACACAAAATGAATTTAAGTAACTGCAGTTGTTTATGATTTGATGATATTATATGTGGAAAAAAAATTGGTAAAATTTCTGTACTGCATGGTACGGAATTTTTGATAAAAAAAAACATTTATTCTGTCGTAAATAATTAAAATATATGGCATTTAAACCTTTTATTTGATAATTTTTTTCGACTTTTAGGTAACGATTTACCGGCAATTTAGATTTTTTAAATTATAGTTCTTATTTTCGCACATTTAGTAAAAAAGATAAAACGGAAATGTAAATTTAACAGAAAAAATTGTTTTTACTCCATGCTGTAAGGTATTCTGATAAAATTACCGAATTTTACCACATTCGACAAATTTTATCGCATATTGTGAAACCATATTCTATTGCCATATTACTGAAATGTATATTTAAAATTCGATTTCTCAGGAACGATTCGATTGATTTCTCTCGACTTTTGTATTTTGCTTTTTAAAATTGCTTTTTATAATATAATGCAAAAAATTGTATATCGTGTCATTCAAAGTTTTTCAGCTATAATTAAATAAAATAACAAAAAGTAGTAAATAATTACTAGAAATTTTTTTTTCTTCATGGAATTATCTTTTGACAAATAAATTTTGTAACTGCATGCAAAAATTTTTCAATTCTATTAAAATTTCTCGAGATATGCTGAAATACCAGCAAGTGAAATTAAGATTAAAGAGTTCGAAATTTTGACAACTACCCTGACCCTACTATTGTGACCATATTTACCAGAGTGCTGCTACTCCCTATATTTTGGTGGTCCGAAATCCAAACCCATCGAAAAAAGGGTAAAAAATTGAGTTAATCCTTGGTCGAATTAAAAATTATTAATAATATGAAGTAAAATACAAGTGAAATGTATACTACTTACAATTTATTGTGACATGGGTAGGTTATGTGTCACTTTTTATCACTTTAAATTTTTATCATGTTTCAAGCTATATTTTTTACGGTAATATTTTTAAACAGTAGTAGAAAAATAAAGTTAATTTAAGCTAATTATTTATTTTATCTATCATGAAATCACCAATAGAAATTCTCGGGATTCCTTTCAGAAAAAATTGTTCATTTGTACAGGTGTGTGTAAATTATTTTCTCAGAAAACATCTGAATTTTATCTACAACGATTTAATTTGATAATTTTTTTAAAAAGGGTTTTTCTACAATTTTTTTTAACTGTAAAATATATAATGGACATCGAAATCATAATAATTTAAAAATTTCACTCAATAAACAACAACAAAAAAATTCCTTGTAACCTTTGTCTAACATCACTTAATTTTCTTCCCTATTACACCCTTTTATTCTTTTAAACCCCAATACCTATTTTGTATTATTTATATGATGAGATAATTTGAAAGAATTTCATGTTAGAAAGATAAAGTTTTGAAAACTTTTCTCAATTTTGTCAACGTTGATTAACGATAGCATCAGATCTATGATGAACGACGTAATCTTTCTTTTCCGTTTTGAAATTTTTGAATTATTCAGAAGCTTGATAATTGCTTTGTTATGTGCTCTTTTTAAGGGATTTAGAAACTTTCGTTTCATAATCGCAGAATTTTGCCTTGCTTTAAATATTTAATATTTTGTTTTATAACTTTCCTTGTTTTGCTTGATTACTTGTTATACATTATAACTTTGCTTGTTACAACTTATTTTGGTTTATAACTTTTTGCTTTTTGAGTTTATATTTAGGAAAGCAGCATCTAAATTTAAGTGTTAGTTCATTTGCCTTTACAAAATATGCTGCATCTATTTTGTCCTATAATATGAGTTTATTTTAATGTATTTCAATATTCACCATTTCGTATTTAAATTTAACCAATCATATACAAAGTGCATGATTAAAATATTTTGATGTATTTTTAATAATATAAAATACCATAAATCACGTATGAAACGCATGCTTGTTTTGTATTGCAACTAATTTCAAATTAGAACAGTATTATTCTTAAAAGTTGTATTGTATAATGATGCAAAAAAATTTTTTTTATCAATATTTTTCAATTTTATTAATTCAAGAATTTAATTCATAATTTTTTCCACCCAATTTTCAGAATATTTTTAAATAAATTTAAAAAAAAGGGAAATATTTAATAATAATAAATAAATATTTCTATAAATATTTATTTATTATGTTAAATATTTATTATTTATATTTTATATTTATATTTATTATTTATATTTATTATTTATATTTATTATTTATATTTATTATTTATATTTATTATTTATATTTATTATTTATATTTATTATTTATTCATAGAAATATTTAATCTAATAATAAATATTTCTATGAATTACAAAAGATTCTTTCAGTTATAATATAAGATTTTTTAATACGATTCTGATAGTTGAAACTTACATACGCTTTTTTTGTAAAAAATATTTCATAAAAGCAGAAAATTTGAGATTATTTAGCTGTTCAATGAAGAAAAATTAGTTGTTTAGTTTTTTAGAATTTTCTCTAATGAAATTAAACATAACTTAATTTATTTATTTCGCATTTGAAAGTGCAAATTTGGAAAAGTAACAATAAGGCAAATTCAATGCGTGAAATCAATCTACAATATAGTTGTAATAAAATAATTACATTATAATAATTATATTATAATAATTATATTACAACTATTATATTATAATAGTTATATTATAATAATTATATTATAATAATTATGTTATAATAATTATGATATAATACAATAGTAATCTGAAAAAATATCCGAATACAAACTTCTTTATTTTGGAATATTAGAATTTTCTCTAATGAAATTAAACTAAATTTATTTATTTCACATTTTAAAGTACAAATTTGGAAAAGTAGCATTAAGTCAAATTTAATGCGTGAAATCAATCTACAATATAGTTGTAATAAAATAATTACGTTATAATAATTATATTATGATAATTATATTATAATAATTATATTATAATAATTGTATTATAATAATTATATTATAATAATTACATTATAATAATTATAATATAATACAATAGTAATCTGAAAAAATAACTGAATGCAAACTTTTTTATTTTTAAAAGGATAACCCCTAGATGGCAAACTAGAAAGTGTACTAAACCATGTAATAAATAGTATTTTTATTACATGAAAACACCTGCAATTTTTTTAATATTTATTTTATTGACTCATGTATAGTCTCATTTGATACAGCTTGAAAAATAAATAGGAAAAATTATCTCGCTTGATTAGATAGCATAGGAAATACGTAAATAGGTACAAGCTTCAATTTGAACAAAAAGCCCCTTATAACTTCTGAACTATTAGTCCAATCGTTTCAAGATTGATACAGCAATTCAGCGGTAAAAAATACACTTACGAAAATGTCTCACTTTCCTGTGTAGGAAGAATTAAGTTATCTTCCCAATTTTCATCACAAGAGGGGGGACCGTATTGAGGAGAGCTGGGTAAATTTTCAAATAAGATTTATAACAGCACAGCAAATTTTTTGTCAAAAATAATCTGATTATTAATTTTTCTGATGACTCACTAGACTAATAATTAGATATTTTATTTTTCAGTGCCTTATGACAGCATTGTTTTAAAACAGTAAGTTTATCAAAAACTAACCGTTGCTGTAGTGTTTTATTTAAAACGAATTTCTTGTTAATACTATATTTCTTTACAATTCCAAGTCGACATACAGGGGTAGGAAATAATGGAAGCACTTCCATACTAACACATTTTTTTTTATCTTTAAAAAAAAATACTTGGAAACAGCATTGACATTAAAAGGCTTCATCAACTAAGCATTCAAAATATCTTTCTTTTCTTACAGTCTTCAAAAGTAAAAGCAGTGCAGACATTGCATCAATTTACTGAAAGTGGTATTTGGTTTAAATTTTTATTTTCTTAATTGTTCAAAAACGTCTTCTTAAAATTAATTGTTTTTTGTTACTTTGTTAGAATGTAATCTAGAGCATTTCATTCAAGTATAAGATATGACAGAATTGTTGATTCTGAAAAGTAATTCAAGTACAAATAGTTTCGTTTTAATGTTGGAGGCAGTAAAATGCGGCAAGTTTTCAACGATTCCGTTTAAATTTAAGATTAGTAAAATTAGTTTATTTTCGCCTGTTTTTCAACAGTTAATGATAACGCAACTTCCATCTGATTTTTGATAAATTTTTAATCCGGCATTTGCATGTATTATATGCTGCTATAAAACAATTTTAATGCAGTCATGTAGTTGAAAATTTATAATTTGTTATGATTTATTTTTAATAATATTTCATTTTTAGATATATTTAATTATAACTAATAATCTATGGTTCTTAACATATTTGTTTTCATAAAATCTGATTTGTATGAAATAAAAAAAGAAAAGAGCAAGAACCTTTTTTAATACTGCTTTCAGAATCACAGTACACTAAAGATTAAACAATATCTTTCAACAATTTTCATCCAGATTTTATTCAGTTATCAATCTAGTAAGACACTTTATCACCCTGGCACTTTGCTAAAATTATGTTATTATACTTAAACAAATAAAAGAAATTTATTAAATAATAAATAAATATGAACAAAACAATAATTCTTAATATATAACATTTATTTCATGAATATTGGTGCTTAATAAAGGAAATTAAATTATTAATCTATTTCCTTAACAGTATTCTTTTTCAAATCTCTAAAAAGCTAAAAAATATTAATTTTTTACTTCATGAAAAGAAATGTAAAAAAGTAATAACTTTCCTTTTCGCTTTTAAAATTTTTGCTTCCATTCCCATAAAATAAAAATGTTTTCTTGAAAGAAAAAAAACATCGATATGCTGTGAATTATTTTACTGACCCTTTACAAATTCTTGTTCCTTTGCCGTCATTATTTTGGATTGAAAACGCAGTTTAATTATTTTTTAAAAAAGAAGGAAAATAATAAATTATTCTTAAAATGGCTATTGAAAATAACGCATGACGAGTGAAAATAGAGCGATGCATCGTATATAGTGACGTCACATGAAACTTTGCTTTCAGTCAGGTGACAACTTCGCGATTTTGAATTTCTCTTAACTCTAAAACTTGAAGTTCTTGTGAATTTCTAAGTGGATTTTAGATTTTTTCAACATTTTTTTAAACCAATAAAACCAGTTTTTTCTTATAGGTTTTGCGATATTTTTCCTTCTGCAACGTTTACTTATTTTTCTTTAAAACTATTTCCCTGCATTCAGAATAAATGAAGAAGGAAAATAACCAAAGCTTTTGAGTAACAGTATGCTTTCTCAAGTTCACTTGAAAATAAGTCAAGTGCAATTAAACAAGTAATTTTAGCTCTAAGTTCGTGTGGAGAGAATTGCATTACAAATAATGAATTTTTAAGGGATTAAATGTTTCAAGATATTACCAATATAACCAGTATAATAATATAACCAGTATAACCAGGATTCTATTGGTAATGGAATTTTTTCTATTGTTTTTGCGTGCATTTACAAGGTTATTGACCAAAATGATGAAAAATCTTATCGACAAGAAATTAGTTTCGCATTTTCAAAAATATTAAAATATATTTTATAAGTTAAGTTTTATGTTTTCCTAACATCACTTGGTCAAAATATAATTCTCGTTAGATTTCTTTAAAATTCTGCTACGTTGACTTACTTTTCGGAAAAAGTGTTTCACTGCATTGAGAATAAATGAACGGGGAAACTAACGAAAACTTTTGAGAATGCGTTTTAAGGTTCCTTTGCAAAAAAATAAAATGCATCTCAGCAAATAATAATAAGTATAAGTTCTAGATGAGAGCAATGCATTTAAAATATTAAATTTTATTAAATGGATATTAAATGTTCCAAGATAGTTATATTGATAACGATATTTTTGCATAGATTTGTTTGCATTTGCAAGTTTATTGACATAAGTGACAAGAATACTTATAGGCTAGAAATTAATTTCGTACTTTAGAAAATATTAAAGTAGTTCAAAATTAATAATTTCAATATAATTAATTTTATATGCTTAGTAAGTTTGCTGTTTTCCTGAGATAGCTTCGTCAAAAATATAATGTTCTTTAGCCTTCTTTGCGATTCTGCAAGATTAACTTAGTTTTCTGTAAAACTGACCTAGTTTTCTGTAAAACTGTTTCACTGCATTAAGAATAAGTGTACAGGGAATCTAACGAAAGCTTTTGAGTAACAGTATGAGTTTTAAGGTTTCTTTGCGAAAAAGTAAAATGCAACTCAGTAAATAATAGTAAGTATAAGTTCCTGATGAGAGTATTGCATTTATATTAAATTTTAAAGAGATAGGTTCCAAGCTAGTTAAATTCATAACTGTATTCTTTGCTCAGATATGTTTGATTTGTAAGTTTATTGGCATAAGTGACAAAATTACTTATCGGTGAGAAATTAATTTCGCACTTTAGAAAATACTAAAACACTTTTCTTACTAATTTCAATAAAATTAATTGTATATGCTTACAAAGTTTGCTGTTTTCTTAATATCATTTCGTCAAAAATATAATCTTCTTTTGATATCATTACGATTCTGCTAGATTGACTTAGTTGTCTGTAAAACTGTTTCGCTGCATTGAGAATAAGTGTACAGGGAAATTAACGAAAGCTTTTGAGTAACAATATGAAATTTAAGGCTTCTTTGCGAAAAAGTAAAATGCAACTCAGTAAATAATAGTAAGCATAAGTTCTTGATGAGAGTATTGCATTTATATTTAATTTTAAAGGTATAGGTTCCAAGCTAGTTAAATTCATAACTGTATTCTTTGCACAGATATGTTTGATTTGTTAGTTTATTGGCATAAGTGACAAAATTACTTATCGGTGAGAAATTAATTTCGCACTTTAGAAAATACTAAAACACTTTTTTTACTAATTTCAATAATATTAATTTTATATGCTTGCAAAGTTTGCTGTTTTCTTAATATCATTTCGTCAAAAATATAATCTTCTTTTGATATCATTACGATTCTGCTAGATTGACTTAGTTGTCTGTAAAACTGTTTCACTGCATTGAGAATAAGTGTACAGGGAAACTAACGAAAGCTTTTGAGTAACAGTATGAGTTTTAAGGTTTCTTTGCGAAAAAGTAAAATGCAACTCAGTAAATAATAGTAAGTATAAGTTCCTGATGAGAGTATTGCATTTATATTAAATTTTAAAGGGATAGGTTCCAAGCTAGTTAAATTCATAACTGTATTCTTTGCACAGATATGTTTGATTTGT